>NW_007729823.1:130107-140558 GCF_000696425.1 Galeopterus variegatus | reverse complement strand
TTCTCCTCAGTGTTTGTTAAACAGTAGAGTATTTATCAGAAATGTTGATTGGACACAAACGCCTGCTAGTATGCACTTTTAATTGTATTTTTTACTGAAACCGTAGAACTTGATTTCTTGTTGGATTATGTCCTCAACACCAGAAAGGAAAACTGGAAGCATTGGAAAGAAATTATGTGTGAATTACCCCCATTTAGAAGACAGTCAAAGCTGGCACAGCCTCCTAAGCTTTCAGCCAGGCTGAGTGCTGAAGACTACTGATGAGGAGGCAGAGAGAGGAGAAACCCAGGATCTGTGTCCTCCTTTCATCTACCACCCAGGCCCACTGACCCAGTGGGGGGCTGCCAGCTGGACCCTAGATTAGAAAACAAGAGACACAATTCAAAGCCTACAAGGGACCTGGGGAGAATGGCCACAGCACTATTGATTTCATCTGAGATTCAAGATGTCAATTATTTCTCCCTTGAAAATGTATGTGTTCTTTTCTCCCTTCCTTTCTTTTGAAGAGAGTTTGTATCTTTGATCAGGTTCTCAAATGAATCCATACTAAAAAAGTTTTTAAGAACCACAATTCTAGTTTTCCTCTGCTTTAAAATAGCCTGTTCTTTGCTGACTATGAGCAAGTTCTATTCAAATTGCTCCCAGAAAGAAAGAAGTTTGAGGTAGCATCCCAAACCCGCAAGTTCAGCTACAAGGGGGTGAAAAGACATTTTTAACTGGAACCCTTTAACTTCCTCAGCAGCCAGTGAATCTAAGAAATCACAGAATTAGAAGGTGATTGCTCTGGTGGGGCTGAACCATGTGGAGGGGGATGCTATCCACTCCAGCATGGTCTAAAGGCTGCAGGAGGATGCTGAACTGCTTAGCGAAGGTCCAAACCGGGCTGCCACTTAGCGTTTATGACCAGATCTTTGTTATTTTGGCTCAAGTGAGCATACATTCTCACAACTTAGGCTGTAGCTCTGAACAACTATAGGTCCAACTACACCTTCAGCATTCTAAAATTCTAAAATACATCTTTACAAACACAGTGATTTCAAAAGTATATGTTCTTTTGGATCATATGTGCCATAATAATTGATTATATTTATTTAGTTTTCCACTCAGGGTATAAGTTTCTCAAAAGCCTTGATAATGGCCTGTGGAAAGACTAGGTTCTTAAATGACATAAATAGGCTAAACAGAATCTTTTCTAAAATGACTGTTCTGACAACAATCACAACAATTCCTTGAACTTGCTAAGACAAGTGAACAGATATGATGTAGTGGCGGGGGGAAGGGAGAGAGGGGAAGAAAGAGGAAAGGGTAAAGGGATACAAAAATGTATTACAATGTATACTGAGAAGTTAAAATAAAAAGAAAAATGACTAGTCTGAAACAATATAAATCAAATTAGAATCAAGTCCTGATTTATATAGGTTTTGAGAGCTTGAAGATTGTCCTTTGTTGTGTGACACTGATGAATTGACCCAATATACATGCAGGAAAAATAAATAATATGAAATGTTCAGTTTTGGAAGATTTCCATTAGTCTTAATACAAGTTACTTCAAAAAGTTCATGGAAAGATTTGTACTACCTTTAATTCTATTTTCCCTCCAACTTTTTG
This sequence comes from Galeopterus variegatus, assembly GCF_000696425.1. Classification (NCBI taxonomy): domain Eukaryota; kingdom Metazoa; phylum Chordata; class Mammalia; order Dermoptera; family Cynocephalidae; genus Galeopterus; species Galeopterus variegatus. The sequence continues at coordinate 138,950 of NW_007729823.1, read as the reverse complement.
TATCACTTTTTCTCTTGTTTCACTGTTATAGAGAATGCTCAACCTTATTTTTAAAGGGAGATTCTATGTAACTTTTATTTTGCACTCACTCTTTGTTTGGTTAACTAAATTCCCCTCTGTTAACCTTTTGGCCTATCAGATCTGCTCATGAGTTTTATCTGTGAACTTAAGTGAAGTTTCTGGATTTTTGTGGATGTATTTACTTATTTCCTAAACTTTTCGAAGTAGTTCTATTTTACTTGAACACGCTAAATAAGAGGATGTGCTTTACTGGAAGGAGAACATCTTCAGTGAGGATTAACCAACCAAAGCCAAAGAAAGTGATGAACGACTGATGTCGATTTAACTATCCTGTAGTTGATCCTAAACCATTACAGTTTAAGTGCCAAAGAGATCCTTTTGTTTACAAATAAAGCTCTTTCTTTGGCATTAGGGGTTGCTAAGTACATTGTTTGGATGGTTATGCTTCCCTTTAAAAAAAAAAAAAGACGTACAACATTTTTTAAGTCTGTTATGTACCACTTCGCAAGTACAATAAAGCCTCATTTATGTACCATTATAGCGGAATGTGTTCCAATAGATTGCTTAAGCTCCCACTTTGTTGGAATCTTTCTAAAATGAAGACACGCTCCTCTGTCTTCTCAGACAGGCTGAAGTGAGCTTTCCTTTTCTGGATGGCTTGGGCCATCTTTGTGAAAGTGGTGATGTACCTCACAGGGCTGTAAACCTATGTATACTGAACCATTTGTCCATAAAGCTAACTTAGCCCAGATATGTGTGCTTTCTTCTTCTCTCTGATTTCTATAGATCTTTTCCCCTATGGATTGTTGTGGTTACTTTTTATACCTGCCGCAGCTATTTCCTAAAGTTACCTTTGTGGCTCCACACTTCTCTTATGCTTTAAAAATGCTACACTTTTAAAAATAGTAAGAGAGTTAGGACTGGCAACATTTAATTCAGGGCAATGACACTTACTGGTTTTATTTATTCTCAAAATGGGTTTAAGTCAAAGAATAGCTTCTGGTTCATTATACTGAAATTGGTAAATTTCTATAACACACCTTACAATTTTTAAGTTTTGAACTGTTTGGAAACTATAAATGCAAAATCTCTTACAAAGCTCTACCTGAAAAAAAAAAAAAGCTCTACCTAAAGTCAGTCTACTGTCTTGTCCAAAAATCTTGGCTTAATTTATGTTGTATATTTTATATTGTAAATAACATGAGTAACAAAATAATGCAATTAATAACAGCCTAAAGGGAAATAAAATAGGAGTTTTGATCACATCACTATGCATGTAAATGTAACTTTTCAATAAGTAGACAGAGATTTAGATATATTTACAGTTATGTGTCTCCCACATAGATATAAGGAATTGGCCATGCACTAAATGACTTGAGTACTTGATACACACACACACACACACACACACACACAGAGAGAGAGAGAGAAATAATCTTTGCTGGCACGTGCTTAACAATGTGGAAAAGAATTAATATAAGGAATTGGCCATGCACTAAATGACTTGAGTACTTGATACACACACACACACACACACAGAGAGAGAGAGAGAGAAATAATCTTTGCTGGCACGTGCTTAACAATGTGGAAAAGAATTAATTTTTTTTTTTCTTTTTGTCATTTTTACTGACTGGTAATGGGATCGCAACCCTCGGTGTTGCGCCCACACCGCGCTCAGCCAGTGAGCGGGAACCGGTCTCCACGTGGGATCCGAACCCTCGGCGGGAGCGCTGCCACACTCTCAAGCGGCGCACTCTCCAGTGCACCACCGGGCCGGCCCAAAAAATTAATTTTTATTTATTTTCAATTAATTCTTTCATGGAATGTAGACAGTATCTTCATATTTACACCTCTTAAAATATGTATTTTATAATGCTCCTTTCAACATTACAAGTAGATTCAATGTAGCCTGTAAGAAATTAAACATCTACAGTTTGCTTGCTTAAAAGTTCTATACAGCTGCAGTGGTAGTGGTTATAAAAAACTAATTAGATGCTATTTAATTAGATAAAAACATAACTCAGTTATATAGAATAGTCCAGTTACCTCAGAAGCTTCCACTTTTGTCCTAGAACAGTATCTAACTTTTTTCCCCATTTTAATTTCAGGCTAGAGTTGTTCATAGTATTTAGGGGGGTTTTTTTCTCCATGAATGCCAGTCACCAGGGGCTATGGCAGTTGTTCAATAAAACTGATTACTCTGCAAGTTTAAACCAGATAATATAGGTCCCCAAATTGTTCTGGATCAAAAGTATTTAGTTGCTTTTCTCAGCTAATCAATTGCACAGGATAATTATAAATCATCCTTTTCCTTTTCAGGTTTGTTTATAGAACAAAATTCTTGTTTTCCTATTAAACTCAGTCCATTTGATTATACATCATCCAACAGTTTGTAAGTTCACGTCCCCTGGTGTTTACCAAAATACTACTTCTCCCCACTTCCCTCCCTTCACAATGAAGCTGTCCTGGGGTTTACTGTGCAAAATCTCTGCCCGGTTGGACACAACCTTGAGAGGGTATGAGGAGAGGAACACCCTCCAGATAGTGGCGACCAGCACAAGCTTTTAATTTGGGGGCCATCTGTGAAGGCAGTTGAGCAATACAGAGGTAGCACTGTAGACAATTCCAGATTTGTTCCTGATTGCCTCTTCTCTAGAGTGTGGCCCTGGTATTGGTGAGGTCAGGTGCACAGCAATGAAGAGACAGGAAATCGCACTGCTAAGCAGAATCCTTCTTCCAGGCAGAGGACCTGGGCCACAGAATTCCAGGCCTTTTCTCCTAGGCTTGATAACTAATCTCAACCCCAGCACCTTGACCAGGACCTGGCACCTAGTAGGTACTTTGTTTTCCCTGTAAATGGGAACTATAATGCCTACTTCACAGTTTAGTATAAGGGGTAAACAACAGCATATGTAAAGTGCCCAGAGCTGTGCTTAAATACATAGTAGGCTCTTGTTATAAAAATGAAGTCAGAAGCTAATAACTCATTTAGCTCTTTCTTATCTGAGGCAATTTGTTCTCTCAGCTTGGGGATAGTGGTTACCCTACGTTTTAATGTTCTTAAGTTGTCTCTGAACTCTCATGAATGCTTTCAAGTGCCTTGAATATGAGCGTTTTAAGAACAAATGTCACTCAGAAGAAATTGAAAGCAAAAATGTAGATTCCCACAATAAAGCAGTTCTATCCATTGTAGTTTGGGCTGAAGGAAGTGTTCTTTCCACATACCACTCCTGTATGCAGAGAAGTTCATTAAAACATCTGGCTAAAAATCTCTCTAACACGCGTGAGAAGCTGGCTGTCATTGTGGACCACTGTCAGGCCACAGCTTCCCCTGAGAGGGCAGGTCTCTTCTTCTCTTTGGGGGCTGAATGAAAAACCATGAGGCCCTGGGTTTGAAAATGAGACCCTAATCACAATGCTGCTGAGCTGGTCTAGGTGGGAGCTGGGCAGCCTAGGTAAGCCATTTAGATGAAGCAAAAAATCATTAGGTCAATAAGAACCAGAGCAAGAGTTATGTGAATCCTCCAGCGTCATTGTTGGCAGTCAGGGAAAAGCAGTTAGTTAGAGAACACCACTTTCTCTGCTCTGCTGATGCGGGATGATAATTTCAACACATGTGACTTTTGATTATGTCTTAATGAGATCTGCAGTTGGGGGAAATGAAACTCAGAGAATGATTTTGGAGGATGTGTGTGTTTAAGTGGTATCCTAATGATTCTGAAAATTACACAAGGAAGACACTATAATCAGCCAAACCATGCTGGCTTACCAACATTGGGCCATGTATTGTGTTTCTTCATTTCTAATTTGATTACCTGGAAACTTGTAGCATTAAACTAAAAGGCATCCACATTTCATGTCTTGATAGGAAAAAACCAGATTAATGATACTCCAGGAAATGATCTGACTCAAGTTTACCCAGGAAATGATCTCTTCTCACTAATTTTGCATTCTAGCCTAAAATAGCCCTTCCTATTATTCTATAACTAGAAATATAATATTCAAATTCAGGCACTAGGAAAAATGTGGTACTCATTTTCTCCACTCCCACATGTACTATATTTGTTTGGTTTATTGTCTCCTTGTTCAATGAAGAATATTTATTTAATACGAATGTCAGCAAAATAAAACTAAATGATTCACAGAATTTACCATTTGGGGTATATTTTACTTTTGTAATAGTTAATCATGTTTTGGGACATAAGGCACAGGATAGTTTTTTTGGTAGTGTTGACATAGTAACTTTTTAGCCCACAGAAGTGTGTTATATGTTGAACCCAAATGACAAGTACATACTTCTACCCTGAGTTTCTGAAGGGAAGATACTCAGATTTCCGGTGCATGAAAATGTGTCTCAAAACACTGAAAACATGAGGATTACTGTGCCTTATAGCACTGAAAAGTTGGTTTTGTGTTTAGACCAACATCAAATCCTAAGGTATTTAGATATTAATGCTGCAAAATAACATAGTGTTTACTAAAAATAACTCTAAAAGCCCACAGCCTTCCAAATAATCTTTACCGGACATTTTCCCACAAGTAGACTGTGGTAGATATTAATGCTGCAAAATAACATAGTGTTTACTAAAAATAACTCTAAAAGCCCACAGCCCTCCAAATAATCTTTACCGGACATTTTCCCACAAGTAGACTGTGACCTGGTGCTTGGACTTGATATTACCATCTTGCAGTCAATGCTTTCTAAGACTTCGCAATGGATCAAATATATAATATATAATTTTAAAAGAGTGTAAGTTTCCTTGGACCTCAAGACTACAGTTGTAGAACCTGCTTCAGTCCTGGAATCTGCTCACTTCTCCACCAGCACTCAAGCACGAGGTAGGCTGAGAAATCAGCTGGTCGGAGCCTGGAAGTCAGGTTTGTGCCATTGTCTGTGGGAGGCAAGAGATGATACTAGAAAAATAGAAGACAGATCCCCAGCCCTTGAATAGCTCAAGGCCATTGAAGACAAAAAATGAACATGCAAGAAACAAGTGAACAAACAAGACTATAGAAAATTACGTACTTGACTGAACAAACAAGACTAGAGAAAATTATGTACTTGACTACGCAAAGTTCAAACTTGTTTTCAAGTTCTTAGGAAATGGACTTAAGTAGGGCTGATTTTGTTAGACACAAGGAAGGTCAAGCTCCACAGCTCTCTGAGGTGGCAAAGATCTTCCATGGTGGGTTACACACACCATATTGGTATGACTGCAGGACTGGAGCCTGGTACATCTTAGTACTGATTCATGGTTTTAACAGCTGCGGTGCATGACCCTAGGGTAGACATCCCTGAACCACCCCAAAAGATCTTCCATGGTGGGTTACACACACCATATTGGTATGACTGCAGGACTGGAGCCTGGTACCTCTTAGTACTGATTCATGGTTTTAACAGCTGCGGTGCATGACCCTAGGGTAGACATCCCTGAACCACCCCAAGTAATGTACTTGACCCTTTGGTGGTTTAGAAAAGGCTGTTTGTCACCAGCTAAGAAGCTGCATTTCATCGTTGGTAAAACCCAATAACCTGTACATAAATGGTTGGCCTCTTTACAAAAAAACTACATGAAAAGCAAGAAAATTGCTGTATAATCCTCCTAGGAGTGATGTGGGGAGGGGAGAGAAAGAGAGAGAAACTAACTTATTTGCATGCCATCCTTCCAAGAAAAATTTCTTGCTGATTGTAGCTTTTCTTAACTCTAGAATTAAGAAAATAAATGTGCCTGTAGTAGCCAATTTAATTGAAGCAGCTATCCATATCTGCATGATTTGGGGCAAAATATGATTATGCAAGGAGAAAATGTATACCAGTGCATTCCCAGGAGTGCTTTCCCCCTGCCTCTTAGTTTAGGAATATAGAAAATGTTCATCCTGAAACCTCTCTGACTGAGAGAGATTCCACGTGACCAGTGAGATACAGTGGCGATGACTGTTAGGAGAAAGCAGTACGAATTCATCACACTGGGTTAAACATTCAGGACCATTTGCTAGAAAATGATTTTGGTCACTTTAGTGTGTGAAGCAGGCTCCCAGACTTTACCTGCAGTCATTTCATGTTCACAGATTTTTTTGTCGGAGTACACCATGAGAAGATGCTAGGAATTTAGTTTCTTGCTTGGTTTCACCTTTTTTCCTTGTCTAATGTGCTTTTTGGTAGGAGCAATAACCTAATACGCTAAGTTCATTATAAACAGGAAATCTGGCAGCAATAACTGGACTAAGGACTAACTTGCAAAGGCAAGTTTTAATGAGTAATTTGCAAAGTAATACATCAGGAGGCCATCACTCCTAGAAAATGGGTTAAGTGCACTCTGTGCTGACTTGGTGCCTCTCTTGGCTGCTTGGAGTCATGGTACTTTCATGGTCTGACCCTCCTTATGACCAGAAGGCTTCTCTGAGTAACCCATCATTTCCAGGATGAAAGAGAGAAAGTTATGAACTCTGGTGTCCACTTCTTTAGTCCTGAAAAACTGCAGATCACAAACCATTAATGACCCATTAGTGGATCAGAAAATCAATTTAGTGAGTCAAAGCCAGCTATTTTCAAAAAATTAAATAAAATAGACTAGAAATATCAAAGTGCATCATAGATTGTAAGGTTAAATATTTTGCAAAAGAGAATTATATACATGCAGATATGTGTGTGTATATATGTAGGTACTGGATTGTGATATAATATGTATTTCTTACCATGGATCTTCATTTAAAAAGTTTGAGAGCCATTACTTTATTTAATTATTTTTTTCAAATATGAAAATGATACTGTTTTTCCAATTACATTTTAAATAAAGTGACACAAGCAACAGTTTATTTATGTAGGAGAAATAACACTCCTAGGGGAATAATGAATTGATTTAAAGTTGCTATATTCAGACAAAATAAATGAATCTGTTTATATAGTCCTCCAAAAAATATCACATAAAGCTTAAACTGTTTTACACTATAGGTTTAAGTATCCTGAAATATTTCCAAGCTATATTTATAACTACATTTTCATAGACATTGTTAAGGTATATGCAAATCCATGTTGATAATGCAAATAATTTAAATATTCAAACATGTTAAATCATATTTTAAAATTTGGAGTCCTGACACTAAAAAAATAAAAATCTAATAAAAAGGCACAAAGTGTGCAGGGTCTTATAAGCAGTAGAGAACAAACACAATTGGGCTATTTCAAGGCTGCCACCAATATATTCTTACACATAATATCAGAAATTATATAAAGCCCCATTACTTTTATTATTTGTGTAGTTTTCTTCATCTTCTGCAGTGGGACATTTATTTATTTTTTTTGAGCAGTGGGAGCATTTTACTTTAAAAATCTATTATTTTTACTTAAAATATGCGAAACAGAGAGGCAACATACATTGGAGTCAGACTGCTTGGGTTTTATGACTGGAGCTGGTTATTTAATCTGTCTATGCCTCAGTAACCTCATCCATAAAATGGGGGAAAGAACAGTGTCCACATTAATGAGGATTTAATGCATTGATATTTATAAAGTCTGGCACACAGGCAGTAGCCTCTAAGTGGCTGCTGTTTTCATGGCACTTAAGCCTTCACTCATTTCACAGGCATTCACTGAGCGCCCAGAAGGTCAGATACTGCACTAGAGACAAAAACGCAACCTTCCGTATCTCAAGAATATAGTGGACAAATCAAATTCCTAGACAGGTGCATAGAAGACAGTGATGTAGAAAAGTTAGGTGCCAAATTTGGTGATGGGGGCGGTAGGGTGTGCTGGGATGGATAGTGGGAGTGAAAACTAGCTTTTCTGGAATAAGTGCTATTTGAGCAGTTGAAACAAAGTACAGATGTTTACGTTAATTTTGGATTTTTCCCTCAGCCAAGCAGCCTGATTCCTGCCCTTTTCCTTCCTTTTTCCTAGTCTTGCTTTTCTCTAAAGGGTCAGCCTTAAGAAAGCTGTGGAAGGAGTGAAGTCATGATGGAGCTATAGCTGATCACACAGGACTCCAGGTGACAGATGTGATTCTCTCAGCACTGATCCATATACCAACCATATGCCTGCAGTTGATTGGCATACTTACTGAAGACAGAAAGAGGAATTACTGCCTGAGTTTACAGACTTCCTTTCCCCCTCTCGTCAAGCCACCTGCTACACTTATGCAATGATTTAAATGTTCTCTAATCATATTGGATATGTGGCACAAATCCTCTAAAGTACATTTCACCCATGAAAATGTAAGCCCTGGACCATTCTGATTTCCCAATAATTTGTCACAAAGTATATTTACTAACAAAGTCAATATTACAAAATGGAAAACTGTGTGTTGAGACCCAGGGTTGGGAGCAAAGGAGCCCTTTCAGGAAAGTAGTAGAAGTCTTTTGTTAATCACTTTGTAAGCCTCAACTGTGGGAATCCAACTATATATCAGACTCTCAAGGAGCTCATGGCTGAGTAGGGGAAGCATTTGTGGCTGCAAATGTGAGGAGTACACTAGTGGAATCACAGACGTGTTTCAGTTTGAGCTCAAAGGAAGGAGGGGCTGATTATGCTTGGGGGTAGGGAGGTGCTATTGGAGACCCTCTATTAGATCATTACCACAGGCAACGGTAGCACGTATTACTGAGGATCTACTGCACGTGGGACATAGTGCCGGGGACTGCGTTACACACCAAGATGGGAAGGTAGACCAGAAAGCCCACATAGCCATATCTAGTCTAAACCCGTGCTGTAAGACTTCATCTGAGCTGAGGTCATGTTCTAGCCATCAGCTTTATTTTTTTATTTTTATTTCTTTTCCTTTTTGTCTTTTTTCGTGACCGGCAACGGATCGCAACGGATCGCAACG
>NW_007729823.1:114261-129118 GCF_000696425.1 Galeopterus variegatus | reverse complement strand
CCGGTCTGTATGTGGGATCCGAACCCTCGGCGGGAGCGCCGCCGCACTCCCAAGCGGCGCACTGTAGCAGTGCGCCACCGGGCCGGCCTTCTAACCATCAGCTTTAAACATCAGATTTAAACATTGTGCAATAGAATGTTACTTGAAAACATCAGTTATATTTATAAATTATCAGATGTGAAATATCAGGCGCAAATTGCTTCGTTTCTATTGCCAGGTCAAATGTTCTTTCTCCTATTCAAGGTAATCGGGGAATAACACGCATTATAAACCGAAGGTTGGAAAGGTCATTTTAGCCTGCCAGTTAAATGTGGACTTGCACTGACTTTGTATCCTTAGGGTGCTAGAGGAATCAGAAAAGTGGGTCCCCTATCTTTTGTATAGGTTCCAGAGTGAAGGCAAGTTATTTTAAAATGTAGTGGAAACTTCCATGAAAATACATCTTGAATAAGATTGAAGCTGTGTGGCCAGAAGGGGCAAATCAGTGAGAGTGGAGTTAGGAGAAGAGGCTAGAAAGGCGAGAGTCAGATGACAAGACTGAGCAGCCTCAAGGGGGAAGTCCTGGTAAGTTGTAGACAACAATCTTGGTCAGGTTACATTTGAATTGCTGATGAGCTGCCTCAGAAGATGCTGCAGAGATAAAGAGAGGCAAGGTTCCACAGGAGGAAGAGATGAGGACTGGGTACCTGCAAACGTAGGGTGGCTGATAGAATTTGAGTACAGGTAATCAATAAAAAAAGGTGAATAATAGACCAACAGTGGAAACTATTTTTAAAAATTAACACAAGCTAGAAAAACCAAAGTCTTCAGGCTATGTCTACACTAAACTTGCAGGTGAAGTCAGAGGGTCCAGAGCATCTTTTAGTGTTCACTGCAATCCTACAACCTGGAGTTCTCCAAGAAATTTTTGAAACGGATGCTCCATCTACATTCCAGGTAGGTATTTTGTGGTGGGTCTTGTTTATTTTGTATTGATTCCTTTATAGGATAATCCATTGAGGTGGGTTCTGGTATTCCATTTGATCTTTAGGCCACTGTGTTCCTTTAGGATCTGAAATATGAGCCTTCTAATGACTTTATAAATGACCTGCCTTGAACTTGCTGTTGGAAAGATGAGTGGGAAATCCTGGGACAGGCAGTGCCATTGAGAAAATTCCAGGAGATAGATTCAAGGATGAGTAAAGTCTCAGCTACCCATAAATTAATGAGGAAAAAGGTAGAATAGAGGCAGTTGACGTTGCTTATAAGAAGCCAAATTTTGACTTTAATTAAGAAAAAAAAGGTAAATTAAAGAAAAACTTTTATTTAAAAATTTAGTGAAGTACCAGGGAAAAAAATGATTATTACAGAATATATCACAGATTTCTGTTACAGGGGAGGTAAAAAGTGAGTGTTACAGGAATAACAATTGGGTCAAAAGAGGTTTTTATGAAAATTAGTTTAAGAAAGTGACAGCCTTAATGACATGAAAGGTTGCAAAACATTTCCTGCAATTTCTTATCTTTTATTTAATTACTCAGTATCCTCTGAGATATGTGAGGGCATTAATGATTTTGCAACATTAGTTATCTGTCCAAGTTGAATGTTATAGATGTATATATGTGTGTGTGCGTGTGCATTGCAGAATGAAGCCTGAATAACAGTCTGTAACTTCTAGTTCAGTTTTGAGATTCCTAGCTTGGGTGGCTTCTCATTAACAGAATTTAAGATATATTAAATGGCAACCAACTGCTTATTTTCTAATCCTTGGGATTTAAAGGAAGATATATTTTCCCCCCTCTTACTTAACAAATTGTTAACTGAGTTAAAAGTTTTTCTACTTCAGTAGTATGCTAGAAAATACAGGGTGTTGGCAGAACAAAAGCCCAGTTGAAATTCTAACTCTGAAATAGACTCATTTTTCTCTTGCCAGTATAGGCAAATCTACTGGGAACTTTGGTTGCCAGTTAAGTGGAAAAATCCTATTTTAGGAATCAACTCTGACTATTTTTAAATAGTTTTCAGTCATTACTTAATCAGAGGCATAGCTCTTGATCCACTGTTCAAAGGATTAAAGAAAAGCCTGGGCTTCAAGTGAAATGTCAACAAATGACATGTATTCCCTACATTGGAGAAGCTAAATTGTGTGGTTAATTAATACTGGAGCATTTGAGGTACATTTATGTGACACTAGCCATTTATTTTAAGCTTATTTGGTAAATGTTCTATTGAATACATTTTAACAATTGCTTGATTTATTTATGATATTATAAGGGGCATGCAAATTCAGTTTGATTTGTTTGCATTGAGGTCTCTATCAATGCTAAATAAAGTCTGGACATAGCTAGGACACAGTTTTCAAATATAATGTGTCAAATCGTGACTGTGATTGATGGCTAGACATATTTCCAAATATACCCATACCTTTAACTTAAATGGAATTTAATTGACTGCAGATTAAATAACAAATGTAATTGAAATGCAGTAGAAACCTGAAGCTAAGTCAGATAAAGAGCACTAGCATTACCCTCGAGTGTAGACCAGAGTGGAAGAGGAATCTGGGATCCTGATGTCATGATAACTAACCCTGAAACTTGATGCTTTCAGCCTATGAAGAGACCTAATCGTGTGTATGTACAATATTTAAATGTATCTATTTTGAAAGCACTGTGTATGACCATCTAAGATATCTATATCATAGATCATAAGTATATGTATATACATATGTGTATATCATAGTCCTTTGAAAAATAGAGAACATGGTGTGTGTGTGTGTGTGTGTTCTATGGATGGATGTGTATATACACATATATGTATCTACATTTATATTTTGAAATATATCCCAGATGACTGGAAATCATTCTTAAATTGCTTTTTAAATACATTCCTGCACAAAATGGAAGTTGTAAATAGTTGTAAATGCCCCTCGTATCATATAGCACATAGATGAAAGCCAGTAAGCTAGTTCTGGGTAGATAATGCCGGAGCTCATTTATTAAAACATTTTTCTCTTTAATAGTTTTTCTTTAAAAAATTATACACATATATGTATCTACATTTATATTTTGAAATATATCCCAGATGACTGGAAATCATTCTTAAATTGCTTTTTAAATACATTCCTGCACAAAATGGAAGTTGTAAATAGTTGTAAATGCCCCTCGTATCATATAGCACATAGATGAAAGCCAGTAAGCTAGTTCTGGGTAGATAATGCCGGAGCTCATTTATTAAAACATTTTTCTCTTTAATAGTTTTTCTTTAAAAAAAAAAGGGAAGAGGAAACTTTTCCAGTGATTTTTTTTTTTTTTTTTTTGCATGTGAAGTTAATTGTTGGCCTCAGGCCATGTTAGGGGATAAATCTCATAAAACACCAGGACCAAGCTGCAGTCCTGAGATTAGCATTTCTAACTTTGTTAGCATGTCTAATTTTGAAATGTTGTTTCTATAGGAGCCCATGGTTCAAATTTAAGGTGTTCAGAACTAAATTTGGAATTTTCAGATCATCATGGAATTGAAATTTATTTTAATAAGAAGAAACCCTGTGCCCAGGTGGGAACATATGCCCTGAGGCTACGATATTCATGTGCTTCAGGGTTAATCTTCCGTATTACAGTGGCTATTTCTGAATCTATATCTGTTCACAAAGAGAGTCCAGATTTTCTTTCAAATTAGTGGTATTTTTTTTTTTCAAAGTAGTGGTAGGAGAGTAAAGGTATGTGGTCTGGATGCAATGAGTTATTTCTAAATATTGCCTTCAAACATGACTGTAAATATACTAGGGGGAAAAAAGTGACTAAGATAATGTAATTAGCCTTCGGGTTGTTACTATTATTAATGCAGTGAAATCTCATTAATTCACACACAGTTTGGAGTTGATTATTTAAGTGACATCTTGTCGTAGTCTCCAGTATCTATATCTATAGTAGAAGAAATAAGTAGTATGGACAGGATAGACCTGCTTAAAGGAGCAACAGAATGAGTGCCTCTAAGTGCACATGTGTATAGTCTGACTTAGTGTTCACAAGTAGCCTCTGAGGTAGACAATATTGTCTGTATTTTACCAATGAGAAATCTGAGATTTATGGCTTAAGAGACTAATCAGGGTCACATATCTGAGGAAGTAGACTGAGGATGTGACCTTTGGTCCCGAGCAACACTGTGGGCTCACTATACAAAGCATTATTCTTGCAAGCAGTAAATATACTTACTACTTTATTTACCAACCATTCTTATCTGGGCAGTAGAGCCATTCTCTCAAGGACTTCAAGGTGGCACCACTTTCCTAGACTGGCAGAGACTGTGTATATACATTGGAAATGATCATATCCTAGTAATTTATCCTCTTCCAGACTCATGCATATCCCCTACTAGTCTAATTAATGCTGTTTTATTCCACCTAATTTTGGGTTTTCATGGAATATCTTACTCCTCAGAGACAGGATTCATTATCAGACAGGATTAATAAAGTCAAGAGGTAATAGTAGCCACTTCCTGATAGTATTATTGGCAAAGGCTCCTACTGAACATAAACCCTGAAAACATTCTCAGATACTGAGCTGATGCTGGCACAAATGAAAACAAGATAGAACTTGAAGGTAAAAATCCTTAGAATCTTTTTTGAGGGTCAGGTAGGAGGAAGCAGCTGCGAAAATGTGTTATTTTAAAAACAAAGAGCAAAGGCAGCTTCACGTTTCAGAAAATAGTTGGCTTTTCTGATGGTTGAGTTCATAAAGGAATATAATGTTTCTTCCTTCTCAGCTCTGAATTCAGTGGGCTTTTAGGTTCTTAGAGATGTCTAAAACCTTACTCTCTCCTATTTAGTGAGACCTAAATATTACTGAAATGCACAGGAAAACCCAGCATAGTTCCTATCTTGTGCAAGGCAGTCTTGCTGTTTCCTCACTATTGTTATGTTAATTATGATTTCTTTAAAACCTTTCTTCAATCCATGTAGTACACTGAATTCTAAGTGACCCTTTGAAATGTCAGTGAATGGAATTAAGCAGGCAAGCAAGCAGAGACTGAAGCTAGAGACAACCAGACTTCAGCACATATATTTTAGGGAAAAAAAATAGCTCAAGATGGACAAGTTGAAGTATTCTATTTTTTTAAATTTTTTTCTTTATTATTATTAGCATATTCATTATTACAAATCATGATTTTTCTTTATGCCCTTTATGTGACCTATCCCTCTCCAAACCCCTTTCTCCCTCCCCCACCCCCACATCTATAGTAACCTTAGATTTGTTCTCTTCTTCTAAAAGTTCAACAAATTGTTGTGGTCTTTTCTTTCTTTCTGACATTCTTTCTTTCTTTCCTTCTTTTTTAGCACCCAGTTATAACTGAGAACATGCTGTATTTCTCTTTCCTTGTCTGGCTTATTTCACTAAACATAATTTTCTCCAGACTCATCTATGTTGCTGCAAATAGGAAAATTTCCTTCTTTTTTATGGCAGAGTAATATTCCATGGTGTATATATACCACAGTCATCCTTATCCAGTCATCCATCAATGGACATTTAGGTTGGTTCCACATCTCAGCTATTGTAAACAAAGCTGCGATGAACATGAGAGTGCAGGTATCCCTTCAACATGATGATTTCCATTCCTTTGGATATATACCCAGTAGTGGGATTGCTGGATCCTACAGTAATTCTATCTGTAGTTGTTTGAGGAAACCCCACACTATTTTCCTTAGTGGGTGTGCTAATTTACAGTTCCACCAACAGTGTAGAAGAGTTCCCCTTGCCCCATATCCTCACCAGCATTTCTTATTCTTGGTCTTTTTAATAACGACCCAGTCTAACTAGGGTGAGATGATATCTCAATGTGGTTTTGATTTACATTTCTCTGATAAGAGATGCTGAACATTTTTTCATGTACCCATTGGCCAATTACATGTCTTCCTTTGGAAAATGTCTATTCATCTCCTTTGCACAGTTTTAATTTGATTATTTGTTTTTTTACTGTATAGTTGTTTGAGTTCTGTGTATATTTTGGATATTAAACACCACATTAATAGATTGCAAATATTTTCTCCCATTCCGTAGGCTGTCTTTCCACTCTGTTGATAGTTTCCTCTGCTGTGCAAAAGCTTTTTAGTTTGATATAATCACATTTGTTTATTTTTTAGTTGCCTGTGCTTTGGGGGTCTTATTCATATGTTTTACTTTAGTAATTTTATGGTTTCAGGTCTTATATTTAAGTCTTTAATCCATTTTGAGTAGATTTTGGTATATGGTGAGAGGTATGGGTATAGTTTCATTTTCTTACATATGGACTTCCAGTTTTCCCAGAACCATTTATTGAAGCGGCAGTCTTTTCCCCAATGTATGTTCTTGTTGCCTTTGTCAAAGATCAGTTGGCTGTAAGTATGTGGGTTGATTCCCAGGTTTTCTATTCTGTTCCATTGGTCTGAGTGTCTGTTTTTATGCCAGTACCATGCTGTTTGGGTTACTATAGCTTTGTAGTATAATCTGAAGTCAGGTAGTGTTATGCCTCCATCTTTATTTTTTTGGTCAGTATTGCTTTGCCTATTTGGGGTCTTTTGTTATTCCATGTGAATGTTAGGATTGCTTTTTCTATTTCTGTGAAGAATGTCATTGCTATTTTGATAGGGATCGCATTGACTCTGTAGATTGCTTTGGGTAGAATGGACATTTTCACAATGTTAATTCTTCCATGCAAGAGGATGGTATGTCTTTCCACTTTTTTGTGTCCTCTTTAATTCTTTTCAGTAGTGTTTTGTATTTCTCATTGTAGAGATCTTTCACTTCCTTAGATAAATTGATTTCTAGGTTTTTTTCTTTTTTTTTTTCTTTTCTTTTCTTTTTTTTTTTTTTTTGGTGACTATTATAAATGGGTTTTCTTTCTTGATTTCCTTTTCTGCCAGGTCATTATTGGAGTATAAAAACTCTACTGGCGGGCTGGCCCGGTGGCGCACTGGAGAGTGCGCCGCTTGGGAGCGCGGTAGCGCTCCTGCTGAGGGTTCGGATCCCATGTGGAGACCCGTTCCCGCTCACTGGCTGAGCGCGGTGCAGGCACAACACCAAGGGTTGCGATCCTGTTGCCAGTCCCCGGTACGGGTGCAACACCGAGGGTTGCGATCCCGTTACCGGTCAGTAAAAAAGACAAAAAGGAAAAAAAAAACTCTACCAGCTTGTGGGTGTTGATTTTGTACCCTGCAGCATTACTGAAATTGTTCATCAGCTCTAAGAGTTTTGGGTTGAGTTTTTTAGGTTTCTCTATATAAAAGGTCATGTCATCTGCAACAGGGACAATTTGACTTCATCCTTTCCAATCTGAATGCCCTTTATTTCTTTCTCTTGCCTGATTGCTCTGGCTAGTACTTCCAATACTATGTTAAACAGGAGTGGTGCAAATTAGCCATCTTTGTCTTGTTCCTGTTCTTAAGGGAAAATTTTTCAGCTTTTCCCCATCCAGGATGATATTAGTGATTGGTTTGTCATAAATAGTTTTTATTGTGTTGAGATAATTTCCTTCTATACCTGATTTGCTGAGAGTCTTTATCATTAAGTGATGTTGAGTTTTGTCAAATGCTTTTTCTGCATCTATTGAGGTAATCAAATGGCTTCTGTCCTTGGTTTTGTTAATGTGGTGTATTACATTTATTGACTTGCGTACATTGAACCAAACTTGCATCCCTGGGGAGAATCCCACTTGATCATGGTGTACAATTCTTTCGATGTGTTGTTGTATTCTGGTTAGTAATATTTTGCTGAGGATTTTTGTGTCTGTGTTCCTCAAGGATATTGGCCTGTACTTTTCTTTTTTTGTTGTATGTTAATCTAATTTTGGTAATAGGGTGATGCTGGCATCATAGGATGTGTTTGGGAGAATGACTTGTGTTTCAATTTCTTGGAAAAGTCTGAAGAGAAGTGGTATTAATTCTTCATTAAAAGACTGATAGAATTCAGCTGTAAAGCCATCCAGTCCTGGGCTTTTCTTTTTTGGAAGATTGCTGATTACTGCTTCAATCTCCTTGCTTGTTATTGTTTTGTTCAGGTTCTCTGTTTCTTCTATGTTCAGTCTTGGTAGTTTGTATGTGTTCAGAAATTTATCCATTTCCTCCAGGTTTTCATATTTGTTGGTATACAGTTGCTTATGATAATCTCTAATGATCCTTCATATTTCTGTGGTATTGTTTGTAATATCTCCCTTATCATTTTGATTTTTGTTATTTCGGTCTTCTCTATTTTTTTTTTTTATTTTTTTGTTAACCCAGTTAATGGTTTGTCTATTTTATTTATCTTCTCAAAAAACTACTTTTTGATTCATCAATATTTTGTATCATTTTGGGGGTCTGTGTTTCATTTAATTGTGCCCTGATCTTAATTATTTCTTTCTGTCTAGCACTTTTATGATTGGATTGTTTTTGTTTTTCTAGTTCTTTGAGGCATAGTGTTAGGTTGTTTATTTGAAGTCTTTCCACTCTTTTGGTGTAAGCACTTATTGCAATAAACTTCCCTCTTAGTACTGCTTTTACAGTATCTCACAGGTTTTAGTATCAGGTATCTCTATTTTTGTTAGTTTCAAGAAATTTTTTTATTTCCTGTTTAATTTCTTCTCAGACCCATAGGTCCTTCAGGAGTCCATTGTTTAGTTTCCATGCACTTGAGTAGTTTCCAGAATTTTGCTTGTTATTGATTTCTACTTTTAATCCATTGTGGTCTAAAAAGATACTTGGGATGATTTCAATTTTTTTTTAATTAGCTGAGACTTGTTTTGTGACCTAACATGTTGTCTACCCTTGAGAATGTTCCATGTGCTGATCAAAAGAATGTGTATTCTTTGATTGTTCAATGAAATGTTCTATAGATATGCTCCAGGTTCAACTGGTCTAAAGTGTAGTTTAAATCCTGTGTTTCTTTGTTGATTTGTTGCCTGGAAGATCTGTCCAATGCTGAGAGAGGGGTGTTCAGTCCACCCGCTGTTACTGTGTTAGAGTCTATCTCTTTTTTTGGTATAAGAGTGTTTGCTTTACATATTTAGGTACTCCAGTGTTGGGTGGATACATATTTATGATTGTTATGTCTTCTAACTGGTTAGATCCCTTTATTATTATATAATGGCCATCTTTGTCCCTTTTTATGGATTTTGATTTGAAATCTATTTTATCCAATATAAGAATAGCTACTCCTGCTCATTTTTTATTTCCATTTGCATGGTATATCTTTTCCCATCCCTTCACTTTTAGTCTGTGTGTGTCTTTATAGGTGAGGTGGGTCTCTTGAAGACAACATACAGTTGGGTCTAGCTTTTTAATCCAATCAGTCAGTCTCTGTTTTTTGAATGGGGAGTCTAATCCACTTACATTTAGGGTTGGTATTAGGAAGTATTGCTTTACTCTTGTCATTATATTGCTTTTTGTTTAGATGTTTTAAATATCATTTGTTCCTTTCTTCCCCTTTTATTTTTCATCTTCAATGTTAGTTGGATTTTTGAGGTGACATGATTTAACTTCTTTCTCTTTCTTGTTAGAATTTTGGTTTTAATGGTGGCTTTGCTCTTTCTAGAAAATCCATGATGGTGATTATCGTTTTTCAGATTCTGGATGCAGGACTCCTTTGATAATTTCTTGCAGGGCTGGTCATGTAGTGAACTCCCATAATTTTCGTGTGTCTGGGAAATACACTATTTCTCCCTCATTTCTGAAGGATAACCTTGCTGAGTATAGAATTCTTGACTGGCAAGTTTTTTCTTTTAGTATTTTGAATATATCATCCCATTTTCTTCTGGTGTGTAAGATTTCAGTTGAGAAGTCTGCTGTTAGTCTGATGGGGGCTCCCTTATAGGTGACTTCATGCTTTTCTCTTGTTGCTTTTAGAATTCTCTCTTTGTCTTTGAGTTTTGCCAGTTTGACTATAACGTGTATGGAGAGGATCTTTTTGGATTGAATCTGTTTGGGAATCTTTGGGCTTCCTGGATCTGAATGTCTGCATCTCTCACTATACCTGGGAAGTTTTCTGTTATTACTTTCTTTAACAGGTTTTCAATGCCTTCATTTTTCCTCCCCTTCTGGAATACCCATGATTTTGATGTTTGTGTGCTTAAGGTTGTCTGCTAGCTCTCTTAAATTTTCTTCATTTTTTTTTATTTTATTTATTTATTTATTTATTTATTTATTTGTCTGCCTGGGTTATTTCAAAAAAGACCAACTTTGAGGTCTGAAATTCTATTGCTTGCTCTAGCCTGCTGCTCAAGCTTTTTGTTCTGTTTTTTATTTCATTGAGTGAATCCTTCATTTCTTAGAGTCCTGTTACATTCTTTTTTAAGGTATTAATCTCTTTGTAAATTTCCTCCTTCATATCCTGGATATTTTTTCTTGTCTCATCATATTCTCTAACTGATTCTTCTCTTATCTGTCTGTGTTTTCCTAAGATCAGCACTCTGAATTCCTTTTCAGACATCTCATGGGTTTCCTGCTCTATAGGGTCTGGTACTCAAGAATTACCATATTCCCTTAGTAGTGTCATATCTTCTTGTTTATTTGTATTTCTAGTACTTTTTTCGTTGGTGTTTGGTCACTGGCAGGATACTTGTTTTTTCTATTACTCTGGAGTGGACTGTGAGGGGAAAGACTTCCTCCTCTATTTGAAGACTCTTCTGGTGACTCTTGTATCAATGCAGTTGTGTGGTGGGCTGCCTTGGCTCCTGTTCAGTCAGTGAGTGGGCAGATGGGCCTGAGTAGGCCTGTAGCTGCTGCATTGGTTTGGGGGTTGGCCATGTGGGAGGCTTCACTCTCTTGGGTGCTGGCTCAGTTGGTGTGTGGGCCCTTGCAGGGCTCAGGTGTTCCTGAGCAGGCCTGCATCTGCTGCATTGGGTTGGAGGTCAGCCATTCAGGCAAATTGAAGTATTTCAAAAGATGTCTAGGAATTGTTACTGAAATATACCCTACCACACCATTTTTATCAGAAACTTTTATCTTGGAATAATGGTGGAGTTTTGCCACAACAAAGAGTTCCCCAAACCTATAGTAAACTGATGGGTTTTGTTTTCTCCTTCAGTATTGGATGAGACTTCTGCCAACAAAGCTAGGCTACATCCTCCCTGTACCATCATTTTATCTGTCCTCCTACTTTATAATGACCAAAATGGAAACAACTCCAATGAGAACTTCACACATAGTGGATTGATCCAGTGGTGTGCACACAGGAAATGTACTATTTTGTCATCTACTTGCTTGAAGTTCAGACCTATATAGAGTGACCCTCCTATGCAAATAATTTATGGATGTAGAGCCCATGGTTTTGGGCTATGTGGATCATAATAGAAAATATTTCTTATAATAGCAGATCAAATTGGAAGAAAGTTAGCATCATTGGGCATGGACAGAATAAAAGTAGGAAGGAGTGACCCGAAGAGAGAAAGGAGGGAGAGCACAAGGAGACAAAAAGACAAAGTTCTATAGTGTCCCAGTGAAGTAGGTTACTACCCCCAGGAATTTCTCTAATAGCTACACTGATAAAGAAGAGTGGGAAACTGTGCAATTACCAAGTGGATGAGATCAGTGTAAATATATAAACTGGAAAGTGAGGTCTAAAGCATAGTTTTGTTTCAGAATTGTATTTTCCTTTTTAGTTGTATATGAATTGATCACCTAATTTATTCACCTCTTCATTTGTCTTTGTGTGTTCATTGAATGTCATCTGGAAATATATGTTTCAGCTTACACATCTATGACTTCTACACATCTCAAACTAGGATCTCACTCAATTTTTTATTTTATTTTATTGATTATGCATATTCATGGTGTAGAAAGCTGACCTCCACCATCTATGCCCAGGATGTGATGGTCAGATCAATAGTATCAAGATACCCATTACCAGAGATTGCAGTTATTCCCCATGTCCCCCACCCAATTAACCCCCAACCTTCATCCCCCTGCCCGCCCCCCAGCAACTCTATGTATGTTCTCTCTCTCTGCAAATCCAACACACCACTGTGGTCTTTCTCTCCTTCCTTCTTTCTCTCTTAGCTCTGGCTTATGAGTGAGGACATGCGGTATTTTTCCCTAAGTGCCTGGCTTATTTCACTTAACATAATTTTCTCCAAGCTCATCCATGTTTTTGCAAATGTCAGAATTTCATTCTGTTTTTATGGCAAAGTGGTATTCCATGGTGTACATATACTACATTTTCCTTATCCAGTCATCTGTTGGTGGACATTTAGGTTGCTTCCATATCTTGGCTATTGTAAATAGAGCTGCAAGGAACATGGGAGTGCAGGTGTCCCTTTGATGTGATGATTTCCATTCCTTTGGATATCCACCCAGTAGTGGGATTTCTGGATTGTATGGCAGTTCTATTTGTAGTTGTTTGAGAAACCTCCGTACTGTTTCCATAGTGATTGTACTAATTTGCAGTCCCACCAACAGTGTAGGAGTGTTCTTTCTCTCCACATCTTTGTGAGCATTTGTTATTCTCTGTCTTTTTGATTATAGCCAGTCTAACTGGAGTGAGGTGGTATCAATGTAGTTTTTAATTTGCATTAACCTGATGATTAGTGGTGTGGAGCATTTTTTAAATGCCTGTTGGTCATTTGTATGTCTTCCTTTGATAAATGTCTATTCAGCTCGTTTGCTCATTTTTTAATGGGTTTATTTGTTTTTTCACCATATAGTTGCTTGAGTTCCTTGTATATTCTGGACTCTAATCCTTTGTCAGATGTATAGTTTGCAAATATTTTCTCCCATTCTGTAGGTTGTTGTTTCACTCTGTTGATTGTTTCCCTTGCTGTGCAGAAGCTTTTTAATTTGATATAATCCCATTTACTTATTTTTTCTTTTGTTGCTTGTGTTTTGGGGCTCTGTTCAAAATGTCTTTGCCCAGTCCTACATCCTGAAGTATTTTCCCTTAGTAGTTTTACAGTTTTGGGTCTTATATATAATTATTAATCCATTTTTAGTTGATTTTGGTATATGGTAAGAGATGCAGGTCTACTTTCATTCTCTGCATATGAATATACAGTTTTTTCAGCACCATTTATTGAAGAGACAGTCTTTTCCCCAAAGTATGTTTTGTTGCCTTTGTCAAATATCAATTGTCTGTAAGTATGTGGGTTGATTTCTGGGTTCTCTATTCTTTTCCTCTGGTCTGAGTGTCTATTTTTATACCAGTACCATGCTGTTTTGGTTGCTATAGATTTGTAGTATAATTTGAAGTCAAGTAGTGTTATGCATCCAGCTTTATTTATTTATTTATTTATTTGTTTGTTTGTTTGTTTATCTATCTCAGGATTAATTTAGCTCTTCAGGGTCTTTTTTAGTTCCATATGAATGTCAGGATTATTTTTTCTATTTCTGTGAAGAATGTCATTGATATTTTGATGGGGATTGCATTGAATCTGGAGATTACTTTGGGTAGTATGGACATTTTCACAATGTTAAATCTTCCAATCTGAGAAGATGGAATATCTTTCCATCTTTTTATGTCTTCTTTAATGTCTTTTAGTAGTGTTTTGTATTTCTCATTGCACAGATCTTTCACCTCCTTGGTTAAACTGATTCCTAGGTATTTTATTTTGGGGAGAATATGGTAAATGGTCTTATTTTCTTGATTTCTCTTTCTGTTAGTTCACTATTGGAGAGTATAAACACAACTGATCTGGGGGAGTTAATTTTGTATTCTGCACCCTTACTGAAATTATTAATCAGCTCTAAGAGTTTTTAATAGAGTCTTTAGGTTTTTTCATATATAAGGTCATGTCATCTACAAGTACGGACAGTTTGTTCACTTGTTTGTTTGTTTGTTGTATTTTTAGTATCTCTACATTGATTTCTTGACATCTGGCAGATAAGTTGCTTCTTCTATTCCTTTAGAATGGATTTCGAGGATAAAAACTTTTTCGTCTTTTCCCAGGCTCCTCTGATGACTCTCCTGTGTCAATGAAGTTAAATATGTGGTGGGCCAATTGCACAGTGGTCGTAAATTTACTAACACAGCAAGCCATCCTCACAAGCGTAATATCTGTGGTGGTGGATGTTGTGGACCACCTCTGCAAAAAGCTGTGCGAGGCCTTGTGGTGGTAGCATGGGGTCTTGCCTATGCATGGGCTAGGTGGGGGGCTGGGTGGTTGGCTGGCCAGGTCTCCTTCCTGCGTGCCTGCTTATGTCCTTCCCCATCAGCAGCAGTGCAGCACAGAGTCTTGCATGTGCTCAGGCTGGGTGAGGGACTGGGCAGTAGGCTGGCTGGGTCTCCTACCTTCCTGCCTGGTGCTTCCCCAGTCAGCAGCAATGCAGTGCAGGGTCTTGCCTTGTGTGCAGGCTGGGCTGGGGGCTGGGTGGTGGGCTTCTCACTCAATTTTAATACATCTCAAATGTTAGGAAAATAGCAATAATATAGGTGACTGTCTTTGCCACACAGAAAAAGACCAATTAGAATAATTCCCTTGTTCTTGGCATAGAGCCCTTTGTCCCACAGTGCTGGAAATTAATTTTAACAGTCAGTCACCTATTTAGTTATGTTAGATGACTTTTAAAAAGTAATTTGTCCAATAAAAATCATAGACTAATGAAATGCTGAGTATGCTAGCCATCTTTAAGCCTTTATCACAAAGAATTGTGAAGAGGGTTTACATGAATTGATTAGAGTTCATTTTGAAATGCATTAAGTGATCTAAACAAATATGAAAAACTTGCCTTGTAACTTAACAAGTACCTTAGGTTACTCATTAAATGGAAATAGGAGTTAGATGTTATAATAGTAAAGTTTCAGAGCAATGTTAAAGTATGTTATTTTAGTATAGTCATTGGAGAGGAATAAATGTATTTTAAAATGATATAAGCCCTATGATGTCAGATTTTTTTTTTTCCTTTTTTTTTTTTTTTTTTACTGACTGGTAACGGGATCGCAAC
>NW_007729823.1:111072-113951 GCF_000696425.1 Galeopterus variegatus | reverse complement strand
TGCCCACACCGCGCTCAGCCAGTGAGCGGGAACCGGTCTCCACATGGGATCCGAACCCTCGAGCGGGAGCACCACCACGCTCCCAAGCGGCGAACTCTCCAGTGCGCCACCGGGCCGGCCCAATGTCAGATTTTTTTTTTTATGTGAGCTGCAATTATATAAATGATCAATTTCCCCCTTAGGATTTTTTTTTTTTTTTTTTTTTTTTTTTTAATAAATGGAATATGTGTTTATGAATTATAAGAAGAAATTAAAAAGAAATAATTTAAATGTGTTTATGCATTATAAGAAGAAATTAATAAGACATAATTTAAATAATAATTTCTATGGGGAGAAAGTTCCAGATATTTTATGCTGAAAGAAGCCCTAGAGTAGCACTGCCTCATAGAAATATAACTTGAGTCATATAGGTAATTTAAAATTTTCTAGGAGACACATTAAAACAAGTAAAAAAAAACAGTTGAATTAATTTTAATAATACATTTTCTTTAACCCAACATATCCAAAGTATTATTTCCACTTAACAATACAAAAATTTTTAATGGCATTTTTTCCATTTTTTTAAAGACTGAAATCCAGTGTGTATTTTATATGTACAGCACATCTCAACTCAGACTAGCTATGTTTCTTGTGCTCAGTAGCACATGTGGCTGGTGGCTACCATAGTGGACTGTACAACTCCAGAGCAAAGACTAACAAGGCCAAGCAGGCAAGAAAAATCAACAAAAGAGGCCACATAGGGCCTGTGACAAGCTACAACTTTTCTAAATGGGCAAATCTACTCTTAGCTCAGCCAGTTCCTGCCTTAGTCCTACTGCTGCCAGATTTTCTGATTTTTCCAGAGAATCCAGAAATCCAGAATCCTATGGGAAATTTATTGACTTTTAAGTGTTGGCAACGAATTCAAAACCTTAAAAATGTCATACTGGCTGGTCCTCAGTTTGCCTGTTAGTGGCCTCTGTTAGCAGCATTTCAAATTTTAAATCATGTAAGGGTCTCATCCAACATGCTGAATTAGGTTTGGTTGAGGATAATAAAGGATCCCCTTTTTCACAAATGAAAATGTGTTTGAACATATTTTTAAGCTTATGGAATGTGTTCCACATTAGAATCTATGCTGTGGTTGCCCTTGCCACCTTCATGTGTACATAGAAAATGGAGCTGGAAAGGCTCTGGCATAAAGCACTTCATTGCTCTAGCTGACTGCACGCCCTTTTTAAAAATTCATCCTGCCAGTAACTACTTGTTCTATGTCCCTATTCCATGTCAGATTGCAGGCTTCTCGACAGCAGGCAGAATCTATCTTGTACCCCACTGTATCCACAGTACCTGGTATATGCCGGTATTTACTGAATGAATGAGTCAGTAAATAAATAACTTAAAACCCAGGAAAGAAGTTTGGGTGAGGATATAGAGAAATGGGAACACCCTTGTGCACTGCTGGCAGAAATGTAAATTGTGCAACCACTACAAAAAACAGTTTGGCAGTTCCTCAAAAAATTAAAAATAGAATTACCATATGATCCTGCAATTCCACTTCTGGGTATATACCCAAAAGAATTGAAAGCGGAGACACAAAAAGACAGTTGTACACACACGTTCACAATATTATTCACAATAGCAAAAGGTGGAAGTAACCCACTGTCCACTGATAGATGAATAGATAAAGAAAATGTGGTATATACATATAATGGAATATTATTTAGCCTTAAAGGAAGGAAATTCTGATGCATGCTACAACATGAAAGAATCCTAAAAACATTATATACTAAGTGAAATAAGCCAGTCACAAAAGGGCAAATCCAGTAAGATAACACTTATACTAGGTACCTAGAGTAGTCAAATTCACAGAGACAGAAGGTAGAATGGTGGTTGCCAGAGGCTGGGCAGAAAGGGAAATGGGGAGTTATTGTTTAATGGGCACAGAATTTCAGTTTTGCAAGATGAAAAGTGTTCCGTGGATGGATGGTGGTGATGGTTGCACCACAATGTGAATGTTCCTAATGTCACTCAACTGTATACTTAAAATGGTTAAAATGGTAATTTTGTGGCATGTATACTTTACCATAATTAAAAATAATGTTTAAAAAAATCCAAGAAGGTTAAATGACTTATCCAAGTTTACAATATTGTAGTCTGGAGCTTTTTAAACTATCTCAAGCTATTTGTAGTATTTTTTTTTTTTTGTCCTTTTTGAGACCGGCCGCACTGCGCTCAGCCAGTGAGTGAACCGGTCATCCCTATATAGGATCCAAACCCGCGGCCAGAGCGCTGCTGCACTCCCAGCGCCGCACTCTCCGGAGTGCGCCACCGGCTCGGCCCTATTTGTAGTATTTTTTTTTTTTTGTCCTTTTTGAGACCGGCCGCACTGCGCTCAGCCAGTGAGTGAACCGGTCATCCCTATATAGGATCCAAACCCGCGGCCAGAGCGCTGCTGCACTCCCAGCGCCGCACTCTCCGGAGTGCGCCACCGGCTCGGCCCTATTTGTAGTATTTTTTTGAAGTAGCTCAGTAGAGCTGAGAATTCATAGACCCAGATCTTGAAGTCACTTGATATCTTTAGCCCCTCAGTTCCCACAGATGTCTAGTCCCAACTCTCTGGAACGAACTGACCCAGTGAGGTGAAAATGATAACAGGAAATATGTATAAGAAAAATATAAGTACTAGATTAATCTGGGATGAATTCATTATGTTCTGGGGAATTAATGTATTATTGAGATAAAAACAACTTCCTGGTAAGAGCCTTGTTGGACTGATGCCCCAGCATGATCAGTCCCCAATTCAGTGAAAATGATAAGCTGAATACAAATTACCTCTGTCACTGAGCAAATTTATTTCACATTTGTTGTTATCTTTATGATGATGATGGTTTTATTTC
>NW_007729823.1:109153-110644 GCF_000696425.1 Galeopterus variegatus | reverse complement strand
GGGAGCGCCGCCGCGCTTCCCAAGCGGCGCACTATCCAGTGCGCCACCAGGCCGGCCCCTAGACCCAGATCTTGAAGTCACTTGATATCTTTAGCCCCTCAGTTCCCACAGATGTCTAGTCCCAACTCTCTGGAACCAACTGACCCAGTGAGGTGAAAATGATAACAGGAAATATGTATAAGAAAAATATAAGTACTAGATTAATCTGGGATGAATTCATTATGTACTGGGGAATTAATGTATTATTGAGATAAAAACAACTTCCTGGTAAGAGCCTTGTTGGACTGATGCCCCAACACGATCAGTCCCCAATTCAGTGAAAATGATAAACTGAATACAAATTACCTCCGTCACTGAGCAAATTTATTTCACATTTGTTGTTATCTTTATGATGATGATGGTTTTATTTCATCATCTTCTGTGTCTGATGAGATGCCCTTGGAGTCAAATTCTTCTTTCCTCTCAGAGTAAGGTGAGGTGCGTAGGGAACCCACGTGCAATAGGATATCTAGTCTCAGGAGGCAGCGCCACCTCCTCGTGCAGCGTCTTCTGTGACCTTCCCTGGCTCAGTAGCTATGTGACTGTCTGTTGTTCAGAGTAACCCGATTTCAACAACTAGAGAAGAAGGAACAAGCATTTTGATATTTCCGTTCTCCTTGAAATTTGTTTTATTAGGAAAGCGAGACTCTCAGTTCTCTGTCCCATGCAGTATCAAGTCTTATTGTTGATGAGAATGTTAACTTGAAAGTCAGAAAGCAAACAAGATGCTATACTAGTTCTAAATCATAGATGGCACAGTTTATCCACTCTTATGTTTTAAAAATGAACACAGCCCAATGCCTTGCAAATTGCTACCTACAGAGAGATTTTTCCTGTTGTTCTGAGATCCTTAAGTCACATCATGCACTAAAATAAATTTGAGATCGATTAATAGAGTTAAATGCAGAAAACGAAACCATAAAAATCAAAAAGAAAATACAGGGCCGGCCTGTATTAGAACACAGCCTTATAACACCGAAGTCATGGGTTCAGATCCTCATATCTGCCAGCCATCAAAAGGAAAACATAGAATAAAAGTAAATCTTATTTGGGGGAAGGCTGTTGAGGCATAAAAGCAATGAAAAAAAGTGCAAAAGAAAAATCTATACATTTAACTACACTGATAAACTTAACTGCGTGCAATTTCTACACATCAAAAATATGAAAATATAAACAAAGAATTAGGAAAATATTTGCAACCTATATGATAAACAAAGTGTTCATATATAAATCTCTCAAACCAATTTAAAAAAATCTTACCATCCCAGTAAAATAATGGACAAGAGACATGATTAGGACATGATGTTTTTTCACAAAGAAGAAATGTAAGTGGCTAATGAATGTGAGAAAAGTCATTCTTTTTGGTAATTAAAGAAATGCAGGGCCGGCCCGGTGGCGCACTGCTACAGTGCGCCGCTTGGGAGCGCAGAGGTGCTCCCGCCGAGGGTTCGG
>NW_007729823.1:106141-108548 GCF_000696425.1 Galeopterus variegatus | reverse complement strand
GGGTTGCAATCCGTTGCCGGTCACGAAAAAAGACAAAAAGGAAAAAAAAAAAAAAGAAATGCAAACTAAAATAAGATGAAGACAGTTTATACCTATTAAATTGGCTTTTTTTTTTTTAAAGATAACCCTCAGTACTGGTCAAGTTACAGGGAGGAATTTATATATGGCTGAGAGGAGTGTAAAATGATACAGCCTTTCCTGAAAGTTTTTTAGTAACAGGTACTAAGAAGTTTAAATGTGTAAAAGTATAAGCAGTCACACTTATAGGAATCTGTCCTTAGAAAATAATGAGAAATACCAGTAATGATTTATACATAAGGATGTTCACTACAGAATTATTTGTAGCAGTGAAAATTGGAAATCACCAGGAACAACAACTGGGAATTATTTATAAAATATTATTTAAAATTATGGCTCATTGATGATGACATTATACTGACATTAAAAATTAGGAGTTTGAAGAATATTTATTAAAATAGAAATATTTATTAAAATGTGTTCAATGTAGGGCCAGCCCGTGGCTCACTCGGGAGAGTGCGGTGTTTATAACACTAAGGCCATGGGTTCGGATCCCTATACAGGGATGGCTGGTTAGCTCACTGGGTGAGCATGGTGCTGACACCACCAAGTCAAGGGTGAAGATCTCCTTACTGGTCATCCTTTTTTTAAAAAAAAATGTTCAATGTAAATTGTGCACAATTGTAGAATGTGCCATTGCATAAATGTGTGTAGTTGGTATACTATTGGCACCACACAATAGTACACCACTGTCATTACATATATGTGTATGCACTGAAGAAGGATTAAATGCAAATCAGCAGTATGTTAGAAACAGTTACCTCTGGATGACCAGATTACAAGTAATTTCAATTTTCTTTATACTTTTCTGGCTTTTCCAAATTTTCTAGAATAGAAAATATATTGTTTTTATAAGTGGAAAAAATATTTTTAAAGAATTGAATTGCTGACAAAACATATTTATTATGAAGATGATTCTTCATCTTTCTCCATAAACTTTCTCCTGGCTCCATCATTCACTTCATAGTTAGTGACTCCATTTGTCATCTGAGCCATCAAATTACCAGGTTCTATCGTCTTTCTCCTCGGTGCTCCTAGACCTGGCCCTTCCTTTTCCCTCCTACATCCAGCCCAGTACTTGGATTTGGGTCAACATTTCTTTTTGGCCATTTGAAAGCCTTCTCTGACTCTCCACTGCCCTCAGTCTTGAATCCTGAGCCTGGCGTGACATCCACCATCCTCAGTAACCTGCTTCTCACCGAGCTCCTCAGGTTAGTCCTCAAACTCCCTTACACATGTCCACCAGACTGTCTCTTCACAACCCCTGTGCTTTGACATTCTGTGATGTTCCTTCCATGAGCAATACCCTTTATTTATTCATTCATTCATTCAATAGACACTTAGTGAGCAAATATCATGTGCTAGGCACTCTGAGGCACAAAACTGAATTAAATTCAAGTCTCTGCCATAGAGGGCTCACAGTCAACTTGGGGAGAGAGACAAATATACAGGTAGTTATATTCTGTATGATCAGTGCTAGCTGTGTTAAACATGCTATCCAGTAGTGGAACTGGGATTTGAATCCAGTTCTGCTGGCCTCTAGCATCATGTTGCTTCAAGGTCAAGAAAGAAGAGCTGGTACAGTGGTCTGATAGGCTGGCATCTGAGCACCTGCTGGGGAGGAACAGGGACGCTGCTGCAGTTGGCCGTGGTGCCATGCTGAGGTGTTAAAACCAAATCCTTTTGATAACTAGAAAAACAATAATTAATAACAAATCCTCAGTGCCACCCTCTGTTCTAAGTGCTTTGCACATTCTAACTCTGTTAATCCTCACAAGGACTTTATGAGGTAAAACAACTCTATCTTTCTATAGATAAAAAAACTGATGTACAGAAAGATGAAGTGATTTGCACAATGTCACATAGTGACTGTCTGGCTCCAGAGTCTCAGGTCTTTATTACTGTGCTTTAATAATTTATTTTATATACTAAGTTGTTTTGTCTCTGCATATAGACTGTGAAAGGTCAGAGACTGTCGTAGGCACTTTTGTATCCCTAGCAGAACTCAGTGCATTGACTAAATACACTTAAGCACACTCAATAAATAGGAAATGAATTAAATTAAGTTGAACTGAAATCCCTCAAGGTCTTTGTGAAATATTCCTACTTGCTTTGATAACTATCCAGACCTATGCTGTGGGAGAAAGTGGAGAAAAAGAAAGGGACTGTGTATTCCACACCTTAATTTGTCATTGCGTGTCCTTCAGAAATAAATAACATATCTGTATTGGCTGAATTCCCACTGTGTCGTTACTACTACACAGAATCAGGGTCTGGAGTTGGAAGCCATCATAGCAATTGCCTTGTTGAACCTCCCACTCGTTTGAAA
>NW_007729823.1:102520-105146 GCF_000696425.1 Galeopterus variegatus | reverse complement strand
TATAATGTGTGTTAAATTTTGCATTGTGGGAATCGGTTGACTGAGCTGCACAACCACAATAGCAGTGTCACTGAAGACTTGCATGCCTGCATGCACAAAGAGCGGAAGATGTTCAGCCTTTTCTCTTCACCCCTCACCCCCCACACATGTGGGAGGGGCAAGTTGCATGAGGTCCTTTAAGGACACTCAGTGCTTCTCATTCCACCGTAGCGTCACAATTCGCTTTAACAGGGCAGGGGGGTGGAGGGGAGAGATGAGGGAAGAGCGAGTCACACAGTCACCCTCTCATTCCCTGGCTTTGTTGTGGCCTTCCCTGTCACAGCCCTACCCCCATCCCACAAATCAAAATCATCCTTAGCCTTTGAGGCCAAGTTCTTTAATGACAATCAGGCCTCCTCTTTAATGGCAATAGTACCAGCTAACATTAATTGAGTATGTTTACCAGGTGCTAGGCTCTGTGTTCTATTGGGAGATCAGCACGTGTAACCCTTGAAAGAAGCACCATTCCTATCTGCATTTACCAGTTGCAGAAACTAAGATTCAGAGAAGTTTTGTGAATTTTCTGGGGTCACAAAGCTAGTAGACAAAGGAGCCAAGATTCAGAGCCAAGCTGTCTTAACTCCAAAGCCCAGGCTTTCGGCTTTTGTATTACACTTTCTTGGCTACAGAACCTCTGGTCTCCAAATTCTCCCTGCATCCATCTCCAGCCAGAAGTCATTTATCCTTCTTCCAAATTCTCACCATGCTTTATATGTGTTTCTTTTATGGGGCTTACCAGATTTAACATCTTATTACAATCATTTATACAAAGTGTTCACTTTTCGTATTCAACTGGGGGCATGGAGGCAGAGTCCGTTTCTTACTCCTTGCTGTATTTTGCTCAGCCCCATGCATAATCTGTAGCACCCTCAGACAAAGGGAAGTGAGGGTGTTTGTGATCAGATCTGCCCCGTCTGAGCACTTGCACCTTGATAGGAATTTGGGGATCTGTACCTACAGAAGTTTTTTTTTAGCTCAGATTTCCTAAAGTGAAGATTTAGCTGAGAAAGACTAAATAATGGTTTCCCTAATAAAAATAGGCAAATCATATGCTATAGACCATCACTTGCTGTCCTACTGCTGTTCAGGAATCATTAGTATCCCAGTGTGCTCAGAACTCTTCTTGTGTATGGTTCATATTTGCTGATCCTCTTCTGTAGGTCTCTATCTGTTTTGTGGCAGAGCTGGAGCTTCCTTGGGTCGTTTATGGCAGGTTGCAGAGAAGCCTCCATCTCACATTGCTTCAAATTCAAACTTTAAAGAATCTAATTGTCATTAATTGTGCTTTGAAGTTCCTGTACTACACAAATGTACACACCATTTTATTTCAAAGCATTCTCTGAAATGGCTGCTGCTGCTGTTTATTACAACAGGAATGCCCACTCTCTCTCTTTCTGTTTCTGTCTCCCTTCCTCCCTCTCTGGAAGGCTGCTTATCTCTAATGTTGTTTCTTGAGCTGTGACAAATGAGAAAGGGACTCAAGTTCATATCCTGATCTAGTTTTTGGCAGAAGAGAGTAGTTTTGAAGATGAACCCAACTTTATAATACCTCCCACATTCCTTCCTTAAACGTCTTTCTGGATGTGTTGCTCAAGACTTTTGTTTTTCTCCTCAACCATTTCATTATCACTGGGTCTGAACTATACGGGCACAGAATTTTGTTCATATGTATGCATAAATATTTGTCAATAAATAAATTAGTAGAAAAAAGGGAAAGAAAAAAATTAGAGTGTCCAGATTTGCTAGTGTAAGCAATGCCATCCCTGCTGCTCAAAGTACACCCCTGAACAGGACGTCCAGTTGTAGCAGCACCTCTGGCAGCCCTCCCTGAGAACTTCAATAAATCACAAAGGTGCTTACACTTGTCACGAAGTCAGCCTTGATGTCCGTGCTGCTGTTATGGAGCGAAATACATTGTCCCAGATGTTGCTGCCACCACCCCTGCCTCCCTTCATCAGCACAAGAAAAGACTCTAGCAAGTCCACTAATGTTGTCCCTGCACCTTGCTGCAGAGAGACACATACTGTTCCCCCAAAAGGAAATGATGTGGTTCTCCCTGTGTTATACTTGCTCAAAAAGGCTGGAGACAAAGAAGTCACCAAAGCCAGGCTGCCTGAGCCCCTGAGTGATAAAGTTCTTGCTCTTGCCTCTGTGTCCTAAGGGAACTGAATGCCCTGGCACGCCCGTGGAGTCGAGGTTCTGTCAGAGCCACTCAGCCCTCCTAGTCTGTTTCTGCCATGGCTGAAGGCAGAGGAATGGTCTTGACACTTGCTGAAGTTTATGAAGACTACACATAAGCAGCGCAACAGAGCCTCCGCCAACTCCCAATACCAGCTCATTGGTACTGCCATCAGTCCAGGTTCTGCTGGTCCACCCAAGCTGTAGTAGATGTACCTTCCGTCAGAGTTGCACTCTGTCACAAGAGCCCCAGTGGCATGGCTATCTTATTTTACCCACCTAGTCTGAGAGTGTCATCCTTCCACCTGCCTCCACCTGCCATGGAACAAATGCTAGAATAAGCCACTCCATGGACCTAGATCAATATCTCCTCAAGTGCCCAGCCCATGGTGTAGAGGTCCCATCTCCT
>NW_007729823.1:97657-102028 GCF_000696425.1 Galeopterus variegatus | reverse complement strand
CATGGACCTAGATCAATATCTCCTCAAGTGCCCAGCCCATGGTGTAGAGGTCCCATCTCCTTCTACCATCAGGCGGATTCCTCCATTAGACACCTCAGTCCTTTCTCCCATCTAGCCTTGGTCAAAGTAATGAGTGTGTCAGTATCTCTGAAAGGGAAGGGACTGAGGTTCAGATCACTTTAATTCAAAAAGACTTCTCTGCTTCCAAGTAAACTTGTGGGTTCAACTAGATATATGGGGGAAAGCCTCCACTAGCCTCCACCTAGGCACCTTCAGTTCCAAATGTTGGCCCATACAGAGAAGGGAATGCTGCTCCTGCACTCACCTACAGGGTCTGAGTCCAGGCTGTGGGTCAACCCAGATGTATAGTCATGTAAACAATTCTCTGCCTGTAAATGGAGGGGCGAATCTTATGTCATTGAGTCCTACAAGTTTCTTTCAAGTAGGTTAACTTTATGTTTCTATTCATCTCTTTTAATTTAGACAATGATTCATTATTAAAACAAAGTGGTCAAGTAGAAATCTGTAGAAAAAATATTTTAAAATTTGTTCATTGCAGATGCTTCTCAACTTACAATGGGGTTATGTCCTGATAAACCCATTATAAAGTCAAAAAACTTTAAGCTAAACCATCTTAAGTCAGGGATCATCTGTACATAAAAGACTTTTCATGTATAAAACCTTTTTTCTAAAGAATGAACAAGGCTATAATCTAACACTTAGCATCTAGAGTTAATCAAATAAATAAAGATTTGGATGCTGTTGAGCACTGTTTTCTACATGGTAGATTGTGACCCACTGGTGCAGCATTTTTAATGACATAGAAATAGAGTGGAGTAGAACAGAACAGAATAGAAAATAAGAGTGCCTTACATTTAGTAAGGCTGAGTGTTGTTTCATAAAACTTTTTTCAGTCATGCATTTCTGTGTCTGTGTGTTCACATGCATCCTGTTGGTCCTGGGATCTATGTACAGAACATGTCTCATCATGGGCCACAGTCAAGCAAAGGTCAGAAGTTGCAGCTCAGGAGGCCCCTCCTGGGTCCAGCCGAGCCACCTCCATCGCTACTTTCTTCAGCCACTTGGGATTCGCTCCCTTTCTCCGACTTCCAAATGCTATTTTCTCCCCTCAGGGCCAAATCATGCATTCCTGGCTGGTCCTGCCATCTTTGAGCCCTTGTTTTTTCATTCTTACAAGATGACCGAGGGGAAAACCAGAAATACTGATAAGCAGACAAGATAAATGGTATTTCATCGTTCCCACTTAAATATATTAAAAATAATTCCTGTTGCTATTTTTAAATGTTGCTCAACTTAATGTGGCATTTCTGCTGTTCAAAATGCATGCCTGTAACAGTGCATAATGCATCCTAGTGCTTTAGTGCATCACCCTGCCTAGGATTTGCAGACATCCATCTGCCTACATATTAATTGAGGTAGGTTTGTAAAATGAGCAAACAGTTAAACTCCTACTAAGCACCAGGCACGCCAGCACGTCATTCCACTGTCTGCTGCTGGCAACATGCACAAACGAAAGGCTATGAGGCCACCTCTTAGATGCCAACCCATATCAGTGCCTGGCGCGTTTGGAGAACGTTGCTATCAGATAGGGCAATTCATTTCCTTAAGACAGAACTCAGAGTTGAAAGGGGGTTAAATGAAAAGGAACACAATAGCACCAGGTTTCCAGCCATTTCTTTTGTGCTTAAATATTAATAGATACTTGGCACAAAAGCTTATATAGCTTTGTAATCACTCATGATAATGTCAGGGCTTCAGCTTGGTCTATGTCCTGGGATGACAGTGTGACAACCAGTGTAGTCTAACAGGTAGGAGCAGGTGAAGATGAATCTCTTATGACCTATATTTCTTATCAAGTCTCCTGATCTACATAAAATACAAAAGGAAGACAGTACATTTCTAAGACACTTTCCATGCCTTCACTTGTGGAATGGAACAGAACTGTATATAGCTGGAGATTGAAGGAGGTGTAGGCTTTGTGTTTTTAATGCATTAAAAGTATTGTTTGTCTAAAAGTAAGGATTGACACAAAAACATTTCCAAAACAGATTAATGTTAAGAGGGGTTTATTTTACAGGGAAAGGTGAGGCATAAGACTTGGGCTGTGTGCTCTGTACCAGCCAGCTGACCTTAGCTCAGTCACTGACCTCTCTGAGACACAGTTTCTACATCTGTAAAGTGTCTTACAAAGCAGCTCTGAGTATATAGTGAGATGCATACACAGAAATGCTCTGGACCCTGAGCACCACGTCACTGTCTTTTTATTATCTGTTTATTGCCTAGTTAACAATATCACATAAGCCACATAGTTTAACATGTGAGGCTCTTCTGCCTTCTCACTCTCCATAGCATGGTTCTCTATGGTGAGCGACACAGCTCTGGAAAACTGCATGACGTGTTTTCAGGCCCTCACTTGCTCATCTGGGGCTGTAGTGTCTACCGCTTAGGAACTGCCTGTAAGTTAGCTTTTCTAATCTTAGGCACATATCAATTATTCACCAGCCTGGCTCCTCTTGTACTTTACCTTATAGAATTCACTGGCAATGTTGCACCACGTTTCTACATCTTAATCTCAAACTAATATATTAATATTAGGTTTCTGTGACCTCAGATTATTCTATATGTTAGCTGATTCTGAAAAAAGTTTTTCTTTTTCTCCTTTCCTTACTTATGTGAAACTTTATATGAAGGTTAAGAAATTAGTGGGTTTCTACATCTTAATCTCAAACTAATATATTAATATTAGGTTTCTGTGACCTCAGATTATTCTATATGTTAGCTGATTCTGAAAAAAGTTTTTCTTTTTCTCCTTTCCTTACTTATGTGAAACTTTATATGAAGGTTAAGAAATTAGTGGCTGGCTATTATTTTCTACTTTTCAGTATTAATTATGAATCATCATCATATTCTGATGTATCGATCATTTGGCTTTTGAGAGAAAGAATATATAAGGGAGGATTTCTGCTTAAATTTCTTTTAAATACCATGTTGTTTGCAGTGTTGAATGAAATAGTATAAAATGTGTTCACTGCTCTTTTCAAATAAATATAATTCAAAATTACACATATTACAGTTACTACTTTGCATGAGGAGAAAATTATGTACAATATCAGGTTTCTGTTGTTTTATAAGTAAAGCATAATTTATAATGTTAAGTCCATGACTATGAAAAAATCCTATGGACATAAACACGGTCATCTCATTTATAATTCTTTTTTTTCTTTACTATGGATGCAAACAAAGGAAACAAAACCAGGTAGTGAGGCAGGGACCATATAATATCATTAATCAGCTCTTCTGACAAGACAGATTATTATCCTCCCAGTGCCTCACATAAAAGATCTGATGGTTCCTGGAGCTCAGAAAAGGAACAGAGACTGCAATTACAGTGTTAATAGTCTTAATAAGCATGTGTGTGTTATGGTTGTCATGGGGGTGGGNAAGGAACAGAGACTGCAATTACAGTGTTAATAGTCTTAATAAGCATGTGTGTGTTATGGTTGTCATGGGGGTGGGATAGTGCCCCGGGGTTCGTGCTCAGCCTCCAGTATATGCTGAGTGACTTCCACTCTGTAGTCATGAAAATTAGACAGTGGATGATTTCTCACAAGAAAGGTAACATTCTTACAGAGATTTCAGAACAACACAGTTAGACATGCTCCATGTTTATCACTGTGTCTGAAGACGGGCCCCTGAGTGCTGCCCATCGGTAACAGTGCTGCTGTTAGCCAGATGGGGAGAGAGTAAACGAGCTGTAGCAAGGGGCTTTCACAGTATGAATAATCAAGTGTTGGGATTAGTGACATTTTAAAAAATAAGTTAAGGTCTAAGTAATTCAAGGGTCCAATGAAGGAAATCAGTGATACCATAGTTGAATAGCGTGGGGCATCTACCCACAGTCTGATGTCTTTAGAATAGCAAACGTATTCTAAAAGTATCCTTTCAGTGCCTTGGTATAATATCACAGGGCATTTTCACTCCGCCCTTGGAGTGATTATATTAAGTAAAATATTCTGAAACATTTGTACTTATTCTCATGAATGACTGGGTGTTATTTTTGACACTACTTATCTGTCCAAATCTTTTCATCTCTTCTTAAGATTTCCATGGTAAGAAATATCCATTTGTTCAGTAAACTTTTATTAAGCATCTTTTGTGAGCTAAGCACTGTATTAGGATTGGGGATATTGGTCCCAGTGTCTGGCATAGTGCTTGTTACATAAAAGATTCTTGATATTTCATGAACAATTGCGTAACATGAATACAATACATCCTTGAGAAACTTGATGAACTCATAATATCATAGCTGAGTCAGGAGATGGAGGAGAAAGACATATGAATAAAAAAAAA
>NW_007729823.1:47071-96679 GCF_000696425.1 Galeopterus variegatus | reverse complement strand
AGACAGTGGATGATTTCTCACAAGAAAGGTAACATTCTTACAGAGATTTCAGAACAACACAGTTAGACATGCTCCATGTTTATCACTGTGTCTGAAGACGGGCCCCTGAGTGCTGCCCATCGGTAACAGTGCTGCTGTTAGCCAGATGGGGAGAGAGTAAACGAGCTGTAGCAAGGGGCTTTCACAGTATGAATAATCAAGTGTTGGGATTAGTGACATTTTAAAAAATAAGTTAAGGTCTAAGTAATTCAAGGGTCCAATGAAGGAAATCAGTGATACCATAGTTGAATAGCGTGGGGCATCTACCCACAGTCTGATGTCTTTAGAATAGCAAACGTATTCTAAAAGTATCCTTTCAGTGCCTTGGTATAATATCACAGGGCATTTTCACTCCGCCCTTGGAGTGATTATGTTAAGTAAAATATTCTGAAACATTTGTACTTATTCTCATGAATGACTGGGTGTTATTTTTGACACTACTTATCTGTCCAAATCTTTTCATCTCTTCTTAAGATTTCCATGGTAAGAAATATCCATTTGTTCAGTAAACTTTTATTAAGCATCTTTTGTGAGCTAAGCACTGTATTAGGATTGGGGATATTGGTCCCAGTGTCTGGCATAGTGCTTGTTACATAAAAGATTCTTGATATTTCATGAACAATTGCGTAACATGAATACAATACATCCTTGAGAAACTTGATGAACTCATAATATCATAGCTGAGTCAGGAGATGGAGGAGAAAGACATATGAATAAAAAAAAATCACAGTGAAGCAGAGTTCAGAGCTATAACAGATATCAAAAAGTACTATAAGAGTGAGAGGCAAATGAATACCTCCTGAAGATATTAAAGCCAAGGGGTACATGTTACTGGTATTAACATTTACAAAAGTTCACTTCAAGGGTTACTTAAATTATACTTGCAAGGAAAAAAGTGAAATGGGGTACATTCTATATGATTTTCCCAGAAATAGAATAAAAAAACAATAGAATAGGAATTTGTGTTTCTAAGCAAGTCTCAGTTCCCAATGGATACAAGCACCATGTTAACCATTTAGCCACCATAAATTATATACCTATGTATTGTACAGATTAAGCTTCCTACCATACGAAATTACATTTAATATGACATGGTATTATTCTCAGTTCTCACCCTTGTCACCGTTGATCTGTTTTACTACACCTGTTCAAAAGGCCAAATAATTCATGGGGTAGTAGAAATGTGATGAAGTCGTGACAGGCATCTTTGAGGGGCATTTTGGAAATATTTAGGGTTTCTTGTTGGCTTGTTTGAGAAACACATATAGGATATATTTTATTCTTTGCCCTCTTTCAGATGTACAGATTCAAAGCCTACAATCAGGCTTTCACTATTTAAAGACAAATCCTTTCCATGGGCAACATCTTATCTATAGTAGCTGTTTTACCTTGAATTCCAACAAAATGCATAAACCAATCTGATTTTGTATTCCAGTTTTATTATTTTTTATTTGCAACAGCATTGCTCCCTACTGTTTCCCTATTTCTGTTGCAGATATCTAGCATATTAATTTAAACAGGCCTAGGTTTGAGTTTGGATCCCAGCTTACCAACCATGTGGCTGTACAATTTACCTAACCTCTTTTGAGAGGGGACCTCAATGTCCCCACCTGTAAAATAAAAATAGTAATATTTGCATGAGGAATAAAGAAACAAATTGATCCTCACGTATATGTATGCACATGTATATAAATGCAGTGTATGCAGTGTATATAGCACATGGTATGCACTTAATAAATGTTCGTGACAGGCTTGCAG
This sequence comes from Galeopterus variegatus, assembly GCF_000696425.1. Lineage (NCBI taxonomy): Eukaryota > Metazoa > Chordata > Mammalia > Dermoptera > Cynocephalidae > Galeopterus > Galeopterus variegatus. The sequence goes on along the minus strand of NW_007729823.1, from coordinate 94,882 downwards.
AGAAATTTTACAATGTGCAGCCTGCACAGCTGTCTATGACATCCAGTTTTATTATTTTTTATTTGCAACAGCATTGCTCCCTACTGTTTCCCTATTTCTGTTGCAAATATCTAGTATATTAATTTAAACAGGCCTAGGTTTGAGTTTGGATCCCAGCTTACCAACCATGTGGCTGTACAATTTACCTAACCTCTTTTGAGAGGGGGCCCCAATGTCCCCACCTAAAATAAAAATAGTAAGGTTTGCATGAGGAATAAAGAAAAACATTGATCCTCATGATATGCATAGTACAGTGTATGCACACGTATATGTATGCACATGTATATAAATGCAGTGTATGCAGTGTATATAGCACATGGTATGCACTTAATAAATGTTCGTGACAGGCTTGCATAGAAATTTTACAATGTGCAGCCTGCACAGCTGTCTATGACATCTGGTTTGTTGTTATTGTTATTTTTCCTTGGGAAGAAGTGATCTGAGATTCAAACACTTGCTTTACCTAAGGCTTTTAGATTGTGACTTTAAGTTGGAGCTTTAAGTTAGTAGAAACTTGGAGAAACAAATATTAATGATGTTCGGGGGTGAGAGAAATCTCTCTGAACTGGAGCAATCAGGGAAACATTTTTGAAGATTTGGTGCTTGAAGAATGGGCAGGAAAAAGGGATATTCAAGTTAGAGAGAATTTTTTGCACTTGCTTGAGTTACAGTTTAATTGGGGCTCAGTGCTAAATTTGAATAAAAAGGTGCCTTGTTGTAATTTTGACTGGGAAGAAAATCAGAAATAACCAACTTCTTAGAATTATGTTTAAAGAATGAAATTATAGACCTATTGTGGGGAGAGTCCTTCCCCAACCCCCAAGTACTCTTAGTTCTGATGGTGTCCTTATCCCAAGGGCGTACATCTGAAATGACACTGTCTACCGAGCAAGGCCCGCACCTCTAGACCTTGTCTGTGCCCCCCTTGAGGGGCTGCAGGGGCTCCACTCTGTGACTCTGACAGTTCTGGGTGAAAATATGGAAGAGAAGGAAGCAGGCAGGGGAGGAAGCAGGACTGTCTGGGAGTAAAAGCTGTTTTCCCACCATCGAAACAGGGACTCCACCCTCAGAATAAAGCAGCCTTCATAGCTGCTTGACTAAGTAGCCCCGTGGGACTTCTGGGAGCTGAAAACCACAGCAGACCTTTCTGCCGACAGGGCATGGCTCTAAGACAAGAAAAAGAGATAATTTTAGACCACAAACTTTGACCTCGTGAATAGAAGGAGGAGGACGTAAATAAAGAAAAACAAAGTGGAAGAAATGCATAACAAGTAGAAAAATGGTAGAATTTAAACTGCTGGATCCTAAGTTCAGATACATTTTTTTTTAATTCCCTAAAAAGTAATATTGGAGAATTTAAATATTAACCTAACTATTATTACTTTTATTTTATCTGTAATGCTCCATGGATTAGGAGCTGCTTGATATTATATGTTATTTTGACATCTGTTGTTTATTTACATTTTGCTTTGTACAGACAGTACATAATGCCCTACATACTCTACCCTGAGTGTATTAGTTTCCTGAGTCTGTTTGTTTCCTTCAGCTGCTGTTGCAGATTTCCACAAACTTAGTGGCTTAAAGCAACACAGATTTATTCCTTTACAGTTCTACAGGTCAGAAGTCACAGAGAGAATCCTTGACTTGCCTGTTCCAGCCTATAGAGGCTCCTGCATTTCTTGGTTTGTGGCCCCATACAATCTGACCTCTGCTTCTGCAGTCATGTCTCCCTCTCTGACTCTGGCTGTCCTGCCTCCCTCTTCTGAGGGCCCCTGTGATTGCACTCAGGGCCCACCCAGATAATCCAGGATAATTTTTTATTGAATTTCATCTGCCAAGTCCCTTTTGCCATGTAAGGCAATGTATTCACAGGTCCCAGTTTTAGGATGTGGATATCTTTGAAGGGCTGTTATTCAGCCTACCACACTGAGGACTTGAAGTGTGTTAGACCAACAACTTCAACTGAAATCAGAAAGTGGAGAAAATGGTGAAATGTTGGAAGTGAAAGGTTATGCAAGGTCAATTTGTCCTTGAAAGAATTCTTTAGTTTAATACATTTTATATGTGACAAATTAAAATGTTTTCAAGTATCATGTTCAGAAAGAGGGAGCTTCTCTGCTAATATACTATAAATATTTTAGTACATGGTCCAGACCGTCTTCATCACTCATTCTTCAGCATTTGATCCATTATTTAGGGTAACCGAGGGTCCACTACCCACTGGGTACTACTGTAAACTGCAGGCAAACCATAGTCAAGGCAGCATATTCCCTCTGGGTATACAGTCTGTCTTTGCCTTATATTTAGCATATAAATTGGTTGTTAGCCCTGTCCCAGAGCAGGAACATGAACTTGCAGTTTAGCACATCACATCCTTTAATGGACAGTAATGTTTTTCTGGCTTCCCCTTGTGGCTTGTGGTAGAGATGGCATGGAGAGCAGCAGGAAGCAGTTCACAGGAGATAGCTTCCCTGGAGTCAGGTGACCGAATTAGCAGATGGAACCCTTCTTATGGAGAAGATTGTCCTGGGGTTGATGGGTGACTGGCATGTACTGACAGTGCCTGAAGGAGCTGCGTGTGGACAGGAGAGTTCTGGCGCTGAGGCAGATGACGGACTCACTACAGAAGCTCCACATGCTGGGATGTGAAACCAAGCACTTAAAGGTGGGGGCACCTGCTGAATTTGGAAGCCAGAAGCTCAGGCATGCCTTGGTGGTGCTCGGCACAGATCCGTCCGCAGCTCCTTAGATGCTGCTGGGGGTTCACATTCTCCTCTCTTTGGAAGTGCTTGTGCCAGGCCAGGGGCCCTGAGACTGACTTCTCTCCATCCTGTCTCTGCCAACTGCATGAACAGTGGACAGAGCCCAGCTGCCCGTGGCCTCCTCTCTCAGCGGACAGTGCGAAAACCACTCATGTGTTGTGTGCTCCCCAATGCGTAAAGAGGACTTGTTGATGCCTAATTAAAACTCATCATTGTTGAGTATTTACTAGTGTGCCAGACACTGCTATTAGCTCTTTACAGGAGCTATGGCATTTAATCCTCAGAACTATGTACGAGTATATACTGAAAGTGCTCCTATTATTTTACAAAAAATGACCCAGAGTGATTAAGTAACTTGCCCAAGGTCACACAGCTAGTGGTGGTGAAAATGTCATTAAACCCAGACAGCCTGATGCCAAAGTCCACACTTTGCCTGCCTCTGCACACCACCAGGGGGCTGGCCAGTCAGCTCAGTTGGTTAGAGCACAGCCTCATAACACACCACCAGAGTAAGGTGCTGAATGCTCTTCAGGAAAGATCTTTAAGAAAATTCTAATGATAAAGCAAACACGTATGAGAGGCATACATAAATTAATTCATTTAATCCTCAGAAAACCCCTGAAGTAGGGCCTGTTGTTATTGATGGAGAGATGAAAGCATGAGAGGGGTTAAGTAGCTTGCCCACGCTCACACTGATAGTAAGGAGCAGAACTGAGATTTGAAACCAAGCAGCCTGCCTCTGTGCTCTAAAAAGAAAATACATTGTCATTGATATACAGAGATATATCAATATTACCAATTTGTAGGTTAAAATGGTGGAATGTACCAAGGTCACAGAAGGCACTGTAATTGGTGCAACTGAATTACAAGAAATGAATCCAGGAAAGATAAATTCTCTTTCATTTCTTCAAGGAGTTTACAGCCCAAAACAGATGGCATAGACACAGCCAATTATAAACTCACATGACTTTTGGAACTCAGAAGACACCATGGCAGAAGGAAAAAGGGGTTCTGGTGCTCTAGTGGCATCCTTTCTAAAGAGACAAGACAATGCCACCTACCTCTTTGAATTTCGTTGGTTACCTGTGCATATATTAGGTGCCCTCCTCATCAGTGTGCTTGCTTGTGCCACTTTCTACAGGAAATAAAAGTCAGAGGAAATGAAAGGTGAGGGTGCTGGCTTACACTGTGAAAAAGGCAAGTTAATTCGCACCAGGAGGGAAGTGACCCAGGCACAGGGACCCATGGATGACAAAGCAGGAAGGCAGGCTGGACCCTGACCAGGCTGACCAAAGAGAATAGACCAGAGTGGCAGTGAAATGAAGGATCTGAAATACATTTGTGACAGACAATAATAGTAAATTCCTTTAAGAGGAGGCCTTTAAGAAAGGGAGTTGGAAATAATTAGTAACTACAGAAGTGAGACAATTAATTTAATATAATGAAGAGCCTCTACAACTCTGGCTTTGAGGTTTGTATTTTTGTTTACAAGAGCTTCATCCTTAATTCCACTCCATAATGAATACAGTTGAGATGACCTTTGGCTGTAATTTTTTTTTTTTTTTTACTGGTAAGGGGATCACAACCCTCGGCATGGTGTGGTCTGCACCATGCTCAGCCAATGAGCGCACCAGCCATCCCCATATAGGATCCAAATCCACGGCCCTGGTACTATCAGCGCCGCACTCTCCCGAGTGAGCCACGGGGCTGGCCCGGCTATATTTTTAATTTACAATGATGGGATATGTTATTTATGGATGAGAAAGGTATTCATCTCAGAGAGATGTATTCATTTCCTACTGCTGCTGTAACAAAGAACCACAAACTTAGTGGCTTAAAAGAACACAAAATTTATTTTCTTACAGTTCTGTAGATCAGAAGTCCCACAACAATCCCACTGAGCTGAGACCAAGGGTGCATTCCTTTCAGGGGCTCTAGGGGAGCTGTTTTCTTGCTTCTTCCAGCTTCTGGAGGCTGCCCACTTGCCTTGGCTCACGGACCCTTCCTCTATCTTCAATGTCAGTCCTTCTTATGCCACCATCTCTCTGGTTCTCTCTTCATAATTACATCTCATTCTTCCTTTCTGTTTTGATATCTGGATTCCAAATGTCTTGGGATTATGCCATTGTCTTTCAAAATTGTGTCATCAGTGGTGGCTGCATTTCAGCTAAGGGGGTACAAGTGAGGATATAGTAATTAAAATAAAGAGGAAGAGTTGGCCAGTGTATTGCCAGAAGAGTGAGAGCAGTCTGGAAAGAAAGCAGAGAGGATGGGGCGACAAGAACGATGTCCTGGTGAGTTTACATTTTTCACACCTCTAAAAATTGTGCTTGTCAAATAAATGAAGTTACATGCTTCTAGAAAAAAAACACCTGGTTTTTATTATTCAGAGGAAAGAATTCATGATAAAATTATAAAGAAGTTGGACAGATATTTATTAACCCAGGCAGTGCCAATACAGTAGCACTGCAAAGACTTTTCTAGAAAGATCTATGTCTGTTTGACTTGTAGAAATTATTTCCCCACGTTTATTTCCCCCTCTCTATTTCACTCTACATTACAACTCTGGAAGAATATAAAAGTTGATCTGTACCAAACAGAAACATAATTCTGGCAGCAAAACAGGTTTCCATTAAAAATAGAGCAAAGTGGACAAAAAAGAGGTAAGTAGATTTTACTACATTTATTTTTGTCCATTTCCTCAGTTTTTCCTGATTTATTTTAAAACACTGTTCAGATGGTGCCAGAATTTATATTTATGGCTAAATAAATATATCCATTAGGTCTGAGTCCATATAAGGAAAATAATGCTGATCTTGGTTCAAAAAATATATTAAAATCTTAATATTCTGGACTGTTTTAGTCGTCTTAGGCTGTTTTTTCAGGCTTTGTGCTCAAATATAATTGTCACCTCTTCTTCACTTTTTTCATTCCCTGTGTACTACTAAAGCTTGAAAGGGTGCTTTTCCTTACAGGACGCTATTCTTACCTCTTCACCATTCTGTAGTTCCAGCTTTGCCTTTCTGCCTTAGCCGTATGTTAGTCTTATACTTTCTCTAGTGAATAGCTCCTTTCAGCTCAATGGATAAAAGAAACTAAGCAAAATTTCACCCTTGAAGTAAATTATTGGCCTAGTTTATATGCCAAGTCTCTTTTAAAATTCCACAATTGATTTTTAATCAGGCACATAAGTTATATTCTAAATGTTAGCAAGCACTATCAAAGGCCCATAGGTATATGCTTTTCTAAATAAAGTATTGCTATTGCCTGTCGTTTTGCACATTCTAGTAAAGAACATTAATATTTCCTTTGTCTCTGCCTCAGCCATCAAGTAGTATAGTGTTCAAAAACCACAGGAAGATGACTAGGTTTGAGTTAGTAGGGAAAGAAGTTGAGTCTGCTCAGAACAACAAAGACCTGATGCAGACTGCATTTGAGCTGTGCTTGTTACAGTCAGGCTGAAACTCCTGGTGATCTCTCATGATTAACGTACTGTGCTGAGAATTCTGGGTCTGTGATCAATTAGTAATATCTGCCTGGGTGCAGAATTTCCGAGTGGAAATATATATGCCACATATTTTCCATCCTTACTAAATCTACCTGAAGTCAATGTTAACAGTCTTTTTTTCTTCTTTTAAGCAGCATGACTTAGTGGAAGGAAAGAACTTGGCATCAGACCGATCCGGGTCCAAATTTTAAACATACTTTTATCTAGTTGCATGACACTGAGAAAGCTAGTTAACCTTCTGCAATCTATGAAACATATATAAAATACCTGCATTAGATGGTTATTGAAATTATTAATCAGAACAATACACAGAAAGTAACTGGGTCCTTGCAGAGCCTTCATAAATGATAGCAGTAGTGGTTATTTCCTATTTTATCTTCCCACACTATCATTCACCTTTCTTCCAAGACAAAGTCTTCAGGTCATGTGGCTCTAGTGGGAGGGAGGGCTATCCAGAGCTAAGCCAATCACATGTCATACTACTCCTGAGCCACAGTCATCAATTCAGGGATAAGCTTCTGACTGAAGTCAGCCCAAAGTGAGTCCTTCCCTAGGGAATTTGTGAACTTAAACTGGGGAAAGAGAGACATTTTCTCTGTTAGCATGTGGCCCCAGAGCCATGGGTTCTCCTCCATGTGACAAAGCCTGTCTACAGTGGAGAGAATTAAGTCAAAATGCAGCATGTGAGCATCTAGTTCTGGTGACTGGGGCCCCAGGAGCAGCCTTGGACCCTCTTCCCCTCCTGAGGCCTGGGTGTTTGGTCTTTTCCTTTGATTCATTGAGCTCCATCCCCCACCCTCAGCCCATATGCCCACTGTAGTCTGCAGACTTCTGTTCTCCTTTAAACTAGATCCAGGCTCAAGACAGTCCTGACTAACACAGTAATTATTATTATGTCTATTTCTTAAGAAGTTTGATTTCTGTAGGTTCATCACTTCATTATGTCATTGCTCCCCTATTGACATTTTTTCCTACTTTCCTGGTACAAGGAAGCCTCAAAATCCAAAGTGGCTTCCAAAGGTTTTCCTTATAAGCACATCATATTAAGTAACTGAGCTATAAATATTCACTGATGATTACATATTGGGAAAATTTGTTTCTTGCAGTGGCCTAAGTAGATAAAAATCTATTTCCTAAAATAGACATTTTATTGAGTGGTGTGTTAGAAAAATTTGGTATCATATGGTACAAACAAACTCATTACCTTAGAGTCTGTTGGGGCAAGTGAGCCCTCCACATGGAAAGCTCCACCCTACCTCACAGCTGGCCACCAGTCCTGTGTGACCACAGGAGGGCCTCTGTGACCATGGGAGGGTCTCCACCAAATGCATCTGCACGGTGGAACCCGGCAGCGGAATGCGCGGCATCCTCAGCCCCATGGTGATTCATCCTCCATTCGGTGTCTGAACATGGTCGATCTTCCAGAAATGTTTGTTTCATTGATCAGAAGCACAAATGAGAGAGAACAGCACATTAAACTAATGCATCTTTCCCCTGAATCTCCCAGCAATTGTCCCTCCTTTCCTCCCTCACCAGCATCTTCAGGTTTTTCCTGTCTGAATGCACTTTTCTTTCTATACTGAAAAATGCTCTCTTAAAAAATCTCACTCCACCTTGCTTTTCATTCTAAATTAAGAAGAATGATGTTTCCATAAGCTATGAAGAAAAATCAGATCCATTGCTTTCAACTCATTACTCACAAAAAAATGACCCTTACCCTTGAAAAATCCCCTATATTATATTAGAAATGGTTGGAAAATCACAAATTCACAAAGTCTTATAATTAGGAAAACCAAAAAAGAGGCAGCCACAGGAGAGTCCTTTTTCCTTTTCATGTTCCTCCTCACAGTGCTAAGCATGAATAGACCAAACATTTGTTCATGGATTTGTACTTTAACTAAATGTCTGTATAATACAGTCTGTTACACAAATTCAGCTTTTTGCTGATATTTATTTATTTCTCTTTGGCTGGTTATTGTAAAAAATAAAAATTTTTTATAATAAATTAGAAGAATAATTTTATTTTTTTATAAATTCTTCATGAACCAAATTTGAATTGTTTTGATAATTATCTCTAGGTTCCTAGATGTATATTAAATACTTAGTTGATTCTTGATAACTGAAAGGGGAATTACAGAGAAAATAATGTCTTTCAGAAGCTGATAGTCTAGTGGGAAACCCTGGATAAACAAATATATCTATAATTTCCCAAGAGCATCCAAATTAATAATTTAATAAGCTTTCATTTTAAAACTGAACTAGAGTGCATTACTCAATGTGACTGAAATTTCTGTGCCCCAGAAATACACAGAGAAATATAACATGTAGTACAGGCCTGGTAGTCAAGTAGAATATTCTGGTCAGTAATGTGATCTGGTTAATACAATTTCAGAATTTTGTGAGCTGTGAGAGTCTTTAATCCAAGTTCTTCATTTTGGAGGTGAGGAAGTTGAATCCCAAAGAGAAGTGACCTCCCACAATCACACACTCTCTCTTAATAACTGTGTGACCTCAGGTATGTCATTCAACCTCTCAGAGGGAGCCTCAGTTTTGTCACCTGTAGGATGAGAGAGTGACAGTCACCCCACAAAGTGGATTTGAATATCTAATGAAATAATGTGTGTGAAAATATTTTGTAAATTATTAAGTTCCATGAAAATGGAGATATTATTACTTTTGTTGTTGGGATCTTGGAACTTCTGGTATTTCTGAGGAAATACAGGGTATACCTGATTTTACCCTTACTGAGTGATGTGATTTGAAAAGTGGATTTGAATATCTAATGAAATAATGTGTGTGAAAATATTTTGTAAATTATTAAGTTTCATGAAAATGGAGATATTATTATTTTTGTTGTTGGGATCTTGGAACTTCTGGTATTTCTGAGGAAATACAGGGTATACCTGATTTTACCCTTACTGAGTGATGTGATTTGAAAGTTTTGTTTTTTTTTCCTTTTTGTCTTTTTTACTGACCGGCAACAGGATCGCAACCCTCGGCGTTGCGCCCGCACCGTGCTCAGCCAGTGAGCGGGAACCGGTCTCCACATGGGATCCAAACCCTCAGCGGGAGTGCTGCCACGCTCCCAAGCGGCGCACTCTCCAGTGCGCCACCGGGCCGGCCCGATTTGAAAGTATTATAAGTAAAGTCCCTACATCATCTGGATTCTGCCCAGTTCTCAGATATCATTATCTAACCCTTTTCTCTTTTCACACCTCAGCCATACTGGTTTACTTTTTTACTCTGTAACATACTAAGTGTGTTCCTACCATAGAACCTTTGCATGTGCTGCTTCTGAGCTGGTAGTTCTTGTGCCTTATCTGTGCGTGGCTGGATCCTTCTTAACATTTATACCTCTGCCTAATTCATCTCCTCAGAGATGCCTCCCTGACATCCAGTCTAAAGTGACCACTCTATCATGTCACTCTGCTTTAATTCTCTGCTATGTATCTGTTTTACTGTCTGACATTTTCTCATTTACGTATGTATTGATTTTTACTTTTTCATCTGCAAGTACACACATATACAACTATACTATTAGCTCTATAAGATCAGGGGCCTTGTCAGTCTTATTCATCACATCACCTCAGTGTTTGCAACATAGCACAGGGTAGATGCTCAAAAAACATATTTTGATTAAATAAATGAATGGATATAAGCAAAAGGGAAATTGGCTAAGTGCGAAATTGGTGACATTTTCCGTATTATTTTGTAGCGAGGTCTTGGCTAATATGGCCAAATTTCTAAGGAGTAATCAAGAAAATAAAATCAAAACACTGTCATCTGGCCAATTCAGTTCATTCATTGAAACCTCTTTCTTCTGCATTTGTGATTAAGTCTTCCATAAAGTGGAAACATGATGGCACTGTAAATCTGATAAATTTCTCATTAGATGAATGGAAGAAGTTAATGCTCCTTGGTAATACGATCCTATGACCTTACCACTGCTGAGTTTTCATTCATTTGATGAGACCATTGCTGTTTGGGCAGACATGGAAAGCTTGTGGTACCCAGAACTACTCCAGTGGATGCCCCAACTCTCCCCCCATTCTTCCCTTCTTACTGATAGGGGATGAAATGAAAAGTACCGCAGGCCCCGTAGTGGGATCCCTTTGTCATACCATGGGTTCTCACCTGCGTGGCTGGAGCTCCTGTATGCTTGAGTGCACCTGATTGTCGGCTAAGCTCCACCCTTTCCCTAAGGAGATTTCTGAGGCCAAACCCATCGACCCACTTAGAGATTCAAGGGTAAGGAACTTTCATTTTCATTGAAGCACTATTTAATCACGTGGCACCCTGAAGACTATAATTATAGAATTTTGTTTGAGAAGAATAGAGAACATGTTGTGTTTTGATTTATCCTTTCGGAATTTAGTATTGAAAATACTTTGGTCTCTTTTTCCAACCCTCTCAGCACTAAGTCATGTGGACTTTAGCCAGTTCCCCATCCTTCCTTTCTCACTCCACAATTGCAGAATGCTACTGTGTAGTTTTCTTGTTTTGAGTCCCACCCTTCCTGTTGCTAAGCAGATGAATTGGATGACATAAATTGTCAATTTCTCAGCTGTGACATTGAAAAAGCCAGGACAGCAGTAGACAGAAATGAAAACAGTCACTTCTCGCACTCAGGATTTAGGATTAGATAATGAAGAGAGAATCAAAAGGCAACAGCTGAAGTTATCGAAAATAAAAAATTGGGTTTATAAAGTTACCAACTAGGAGGATTTAGAAACATAATAAAATACACACTCCCCTTGCCCTAGTTTTCATTCCATATATTTTCAGAAACACCTGAGCAAGCACATTCTCCTTTTAGAATATTAACATTTTGAAGTTTTTTCTCCGTTATAAAAGTAATTCCGTATTACTATTAGTAATTAGTAATTACTAATAATTACTACGTATTATTACCTAGAGAGAAAAAGAAGAAAAAAGGAAATTATAGAAGGAAAAAAATGACACATAATTTCACTACTTTAATACAAACCCTGTTAATATCTGGGCATACTTCCTTCAGGAATCTGTACTCATTATAGTAGGGTGGATTTGTTTGTTTATGCCTAGTTATAATTTACATACTTTTATCCTCTGTTTTAGAATATTTATTAAGTTGCAGTTATTAATTTAAGCATTTCAGGTTAGACTGACTTTTAATTATGAAGTAAGTTATAAATCTGTGTTTTAAAGGGGCACATTTACATTTCTGACACACAGAAAAGGACTAAAATCACTTTTGGCAATAAATCTTTGCTCATCTCAGTTATTCAACTTCTTTTTAATAAAGCAGTCTTCATAATGAAAGGTATCCACCAAGCATTCGGCTCTCATTAGGTCGCCGGTGCCTTCCCATAGGAATTTTCCACACTACAAGCATTAAATAGAATTAACAGAGATTTCTTTTTCAAGCCCTGGTGTTCAATGGCTTCACTCACCTGTGTGGCTCCCATAAGCTTGATGCCAGCTCCAACTCTGCAGAGCAAGGTAAACAGTGTGGATGGGCATAATTAGCATATCATCCAGTTGTATGATGTTGTAAGATCCACGTATTTGGTTTTCTCGCCAGCTCCAACTCTGCAGAGCAAGGTAAACAGTGTGGATGGGCATAATTAGCATATCATCCGGTTGTATGATGTTGTAAGATCCACGTATTTGGTTTTCTCTGATGAGGCATTCCCCTCCAGACACGAGTGGTTTCCCAAAGTGCTCCTTTGCAAATAGCTTTAGAAACAGCAAATAATGAACTCAAAAGTTGTGCTGTGAAGATGCCACTAGAGGGCGCTAGAGGAACGTTACAAGGTCTGCTTTTCCCTTGGCTCTGCTGTCTTTAACAATGCACTACCATGTGTACTGAACACAGCATAGCTGTACGATGTGAGTCCAACATTTGTTATTGTTTATCATTCTAATCAGTGTTTTCTCAAAAGCAGGCCCTTTCTTCCCATACTGAATTTAAAAGAAGAAATTCTAACAATAGTCTCAGGAAGTTTTTTTGTTTTTTGTTTTAAGGAAAACATTCTTATTGCTCCAAGATTGTGACTTTGCCCACTCTCAAGAGGCAGTCATGTGTGTTAAAATGTTTCGTAGTTCTAGTCTGCTAGATATTGAAGAAATGATTTTCAAACTTGCTTTCAGAAAGGCAGAACCTGGTCATTTGGTCAGTATATGTCTACTGTTGAGTTTGAAATAAAACATATGCATGCATCGGAATAAAGTAGCAGTGTTCAAAAACCTTAAGTATGGGTAGTTAGAAAATTGGAGTAGCATTTATTCATTACGACCATTTTGGTTTAACCAGAAGCTTTTGTTTTTTGAGGTTAAGCTATCTCAAAAACCGAAAGTATTTTTCAAGATAATTTACTTTTAAAAGTACGTATTTAGTGCCTAATACTTATGTGCTTAAAATTGGCTTTTGAACCATCCCTGCCTTCAATTTGAAGTCAATTTGAAGAGACAAAAGATTCACATGACAATTTAAATAATGTCAAGACATAAATAACACATACAAAACATGGGAGATTTTGCAAATGTGTGTCTGATTAAGTACTGCATATTTAAAGGAGGAGATACTACTACAGCATTGGAGGGTTAGCAGGACTGGTAAAATGGGAGGAGCCAGTTGGGCTTGAAGGATGGGGAGGATTTACTTAGGCAGAAAACAGGTGATAACAGAATAATCCCACGGCCAGACAGGGAGAGCTGGCAGAAATGCGTGGGCAGAATATACCAAACATCGATTAGTCTTTCCACAGGGAGGTCCCAATCGAACATCCTAAATGTCAATGTTTTATGTTATTTCTTCACTTCGAATGTTTTGGTTTGGGGTTTTCTGTTTGGTTTTGGTTTAGTTTGTTTTGTGTATCGTAGTGGTGGTTCTTTTATCAGAAGAAAAAATTCTCGACAATCTTTAAGATGACAAACATTCCCCATCCCCAGCATGACAGATATTCTTTCCAACGCTTCACAGCTCTGTTCCAGCCTGACAAGTGTGTGCTGCCATAATGCCCAGTGTTACAGCTGGGCTGCCTCAGGGAGGGTTAGGTGCTTGATGATCAGCGTTCCCATAGAGTGTCATCCAGGCAGATGCCACAGTTATTACTGTGTGGGGCCCTGTGCTCTGGAAGTGTGTCCGTCTCCCTCTACGGACTGAAATCCTCAGTGTGAAAGTGTGGCCTGATTCCATCTTTGTAGTCCCAGTGCTCAATGCACATTAGGAACTCAATAAATATTTTTTAATTAAAAATATTTTTATTAGTGCAAGAGCAATACAAATGCATTGTAGAAAATTATAGGATACATATAAGCAAAAATTTTTTGAGAAACACCATATTCCCACACAGTTTACTGGTAATATCTTAGTGCCTATGCTTCCAAACTTCTTTCTGTACATCTTTATATTTATTTATTTTTCTATCTATCTACCTAACTGTCTAGGTATTTTTTTAATGAGATTATACTACACACTTTTTTATGACCAGTGTTTTTTCATTTAATAATCCACATTTCCACGTTAATAAGTATCAATATCCATATGATGATTCATTTCTATCAACAGACTCACTGCATAAAAATCCCCCTGGGGAAATGCAGATTCCTGGGCCCCAGCCTAGATCTGCAGATTCAGAATCTCCAGGGTTATGGCTCTGGAATTTGTATTTTTAGCAAGCATCTGAAAGCCTATATCCCAGTAACTGATCTACAGCATCATTTTGGGGAGCCAGAATAGGTTTCCACTGTATAGACAGATATATGCAATTTATTTAACTAATCTCTAGTTCAATTTTTTATTGTCATGAGGCTGATAAACATCATTAAATGATAAGTATCAAAAGTTGAGATGATAAACATTCTAAAACTCTATGTAAATATCAACACAGACTTATTTATTGTTAGTATAAAAAAATAAAATCTATGCCCAATATTAATAGAGGGGGCTTTTTGGATACAAAGTCTCACCTAAAGGATCAGTCAGGCAGATTTCAGAACACACCCTGATCCCTGCACTTCCCTAAACAAGCTGAAAAAGAAAGAAGTACTGACCTGTTGCCAGCAGCTAAGGCTTCAGGAAGCTTTGAACCCACAACATCAACCTGCAAACACCTAAAGCACCAACCACAATAAAATAGTGTTAAGTAATAGGGAGAATAAAGACGTCATTCACAATCATAACAAAAACTAAAAGGTACCTAGGAATAAATCTAAAAAATGTTCAAGTCCTTATGGAGAAAATTACAAAATGTTACTGAAGAACATAAAGATGCAAATAAAAGGAGAGAGATAGCATATTTTCAGATGGAAAGACTCCACATAAAAGTAAGTTTTTACCAAATTGATTTTAAAACTCAATAAAATTTCAATCAAGCTCCATGTAGGCTTTGTGTGGGTGTGTGAAAGTATGGAATTTTAGATGCTCATCCAAAAATTCATATGGAAAGCATCAAAAAAAAAAAAAATACCAGGACATGTTTGAAGAGCTATTTGGAGAAACTTAACTCTATCAGATATCAAACTTACTTTAATGCCACCCTAATTTAGTCAGAGTAGTGTTGATGCAGAAATGGAAACATAGAGCAAGCAAAATAGAGAACACTGAACATGCATGTATAGAAACTTGATAGATGACACTTGATACTGGCATTGCAGATCAAGTAGGAAAATGATATTTGGTAATGGTGCTAGAACATTTGGTTTTTCATACATAAAATATAAGTACAATATATTTATTATTTTTTCCTCATATCACATACAAAAATAAAAAATTCCAGATGGATTAAAGAACTAAATGAGAACAACAAAAATGTAAGAAAAATATCTTCAAAATCTGCTATTATGGAAGGTTTTCTCAGACAGGATGTAGAAAGCACAATCACAACTGATAAGTGTGATTAAGGATGTCTGTTCAAAAAGAAATTATGAGTTACATAATGGGAGAATATATTTGCATTGTATATAATTTATAAACGGTATACAGAATATGTTTAAATATCATAAATCAATAAGAAATAGAAACAGCCTAATACAAAATTGGGTAATGAAAATGAACATAAAATACACAGAAGAAATTTAATTGGGTATGAAAAGAAGCTCAGTCCTCCCCAGTTATGAAGACGTAGTGTATAGACCTTAGAGATAAACCCTGTGACATTTGTGGTAGGTCCAGGGCTCACAATCTTTAGGAGTTCACAGGGTAATGGTATGATTTGGAGCCAGAGGCCAAGTCAATTCCTAACTCTTCAAACTTTGCTAAAACTTAGAAGGCCAACAACCAGGGTAGTATGGAATTCAGGTTTTAAGCCAAACTACACAGGGTTTTGGAGAAAGCAAAATTTAGATGAAGATCGATAAGACAGGGAGGCCCACAGCTATAGCCATGAACAACCCAGGGAGTGTCAGAGCCAGCGGACAGGAAAAGTCAGAAGAAGGTGGGTCTTGGTCTGGAATCTGTGCCATGTCAATCCTAATGCTTGTTAGTGTTGGGTGACTGGAGGCTGGAGCCGCAGGCAAGCTGAGCCCCATGGGGAAGGCAGTGACTCTGAAAATGACCTGGTACAAACCTCTGGCCACCCAGCCACCTCTGCCCCTATCTTAAAGAGTCGGCAGTGTCCCTTGAGCAAGACTAACCCCTCAAAGTCAGAATTGGTATCTTCACCTGCTTAGTGTGGGGATTTGTAGCTAGTGCTCATGTGCCTCACCTGTAGCAGACACTGTTCTCGGTGCCTGGGATACATCAGTGAACAATCTAAACAAAGCTCCCTGACCTCCTGGAGCTTACATTCGACTGGGAAGGGGGACATTATAAATAATGAAAACAAAGTACATTGTTTATGTTAGGCCCCACTGCAGAGCTACTGAAAAAAAAATCTGTATTTTAACAAGTTCCTCTAGTGATTTGTATTCACATAAAACTTTGAGAAGCACCATGAGTGTAGGAATCATTGGCTTTTCCACATGTAAATTCACATGCACTTGCTTGCAACTGACTTGGCTTTCTACCAAATCGATGCCTAACCTGTGCCTGGTTACAGGCAGTTATGACATTTCATGGAGGTGGTGGTAGGAAGAGTGAGCAGGTATTATAGGCAACATATACCAGGTCATTCTGAATTAGGGCTGCTTTCTTTGCTCTAAATGTACCTATTTCTTATACTGCGCAACTAATGGCTATAATTAAGGCAACTTTAATGGCAACCAGTGGTTTTGTTATTTTACGCACCTTGCTATTTTGGAACAATTTATTTTGGTTCTGGTATATCTGGTTATACTGAAAAATATTGAAACCTTTGCTAAATAAAGACATATTCACTATTTCTTCATTACCAACATAAAGAAGTACGCAGGTGGTAAGAGCAGAAGACAGGCAGTCAGAATGGCCTGAAGTGCTTTCTGACCTCTACCCTTCAGCTTCCACCATTGCCACTTCCAGAATGTTCTCTTCAATGTTTCTCTGCCAATACAAATCCCTTTTATTCCTTGATATCCAGTTTCTAGTCTTTTCCATTAATATTTTCCAGCCCTTCCCAAAAAGAAGTAATTGCCTTTTACTTCCAACTCAGATGGTACCTACTGTCTCCGTGACTCATTTTGAAATTAATAATGTACTGACTTATGATGGCTCTTCCACACTTACTTTAAACTGTCATTTATATCTTGTGAAGTGTCATGTAAGTCTTGGACTGTTGTTTATAAGCTCATACTTTTACGTGATATCTTCCAGTATAGATTTTAGATTCCTAAGAACAAGAATGTGTCTTAGCTATCTTAATGCACTTACTGCTTCTTAATACATTGCCTTGTGCAAAATAGTCATTCAATAAATATTTGTTGACTTTACTATATGTTTTTTTCTCTATGGCTGAAGAAGATTTTTATTTTGAAAAGTCAAGAATCTACTCTATAAATTTTAAAGTTTGGCACTGACATCACCATAGACATTTCCATTGGAGTAGAGCTTTAAGTAATATTGTAAGGATTGGAGCTGAATCATATTTAGCTTGGAATGACATTTCTCAGGTTGCTAAATAGAAAAAGAAAAATCTTTGAGTCTATACTCATTTTTTCCTAGTGTGTGAGATGACAGGAACCACATTACTGTTTGAAGAGCAAGATAAGCAGCCCCACCATTAGAAAACAAGCACAAGAAAAGTTGGAATTCAAATTAAATGCCATTTATTTTTAGTATGGTGTCCCTTGTATAATGTCATCACCAAACAGTTGAGAGAATGCTATAACTCAAGTCTAAAGAGCATTGTCACAGAAGCAGAGGGAATATGAAAAGTAGAGATTTTTTTTTCCTCAATAGCATAGTGGAAAAGAAATTCTATACTGAATGTAACACAGTTCCCAAAGAAATGGTACCGATCACAACACTAAAGTGTTTAATCAGTTTTTGCCTAACTATGCAGTTTACCCAAGAAGAGGAGACTAGCAGGTGTTAAGAAATGATTGAGAGATCTGCTAGAGCTAAGAGAAAGAGTTTCTTTCCCCATTCATTCTTTTTTCTTCAAAAGATGCACATTCTTACTGTATCCTTTTTCCTCTTTCCAAAGACCTCCCTTTTACACTGATGGAAGGAAAGTGGGCTATCCTAGTCTTCAGTTTATTTTTAATAGATTAGTACTTCATTCTGTGCTACATTGGGCCAGCTGGAATCTTGCTACAAACAATACTGCCAAACTTCCAAGTGGGATGAGCTGAAGTTGTCTACAGAATTGAGTTTTTGGAAGACAGAAAAAGCAAAAAACAATTCTAAACACTAAAAGCTTATTTTGGAAAACTCGCAGGCTCCTTCTATGACTTTTCCAGGGTTTCACATTAGCTGTAAAGTTTCATATTGCTAAAAATATATCCCCTGCTCATCTAACCCAGAGTAATCAGCAACCAGTGTTTTTATGAATTTGAGTTGTAAAGCAAGAAGCACACATACTCAAATATTCAGAAATCTGGCTGACTTTACTTCCCAAACTTGGGCATACCTCAAGACAGAGAATGGACTTAGAGAAAATGGCAAGTGTCCAAAAAAGATCCTGTCACACCGGAACGATACCCATGGTCAAAAAAGATCCTGTCACACCGGAACGATATCCATGGTCATTTCTTCCTCAAAATGAATTTATTCATCCTTTCATATCTCTATTTGATTCAAACTGTAGAAATATTTATCCATACATAATTACTGGGGGAAATGTAACAAAAAAAATGACTCGGGACCTTTTTTCAAAATGTTTACTGTGATCTGTACATGAGTGGAAAAATTAATGACCATATTAAAGATCGTTTAATATGCTCAACATAAAATCCTAGATAGACCAAATTTTTTGAAAACCTGTATTTTGATTATTTGACTTAGGCAGCATGAACTATCTCTAAAATATCATATTCATTGCTTCACATTTTACTTGAAGGAGTTTTTCAAAAATTGAACTAACTCTAGAGAAGATTGTCATTAAACCACAAGATATTTAAGCTGCTTGTTATATGACACGTTTTTAAAAAAATAACTTACTAACAGAGATTCCAGTCTGTTTAGAAGAAACAGTGAACTCATTAGAGGAAGGAAGAATGAATTTAAAATCCCTTCAGGGTTCCATTTCTTTCTATGTTAAATTATTTCCGATATTTTCATTTTACTCTCATTCTCTGGAATATAAAGATTCAAACAATCTCACATTCTTAGCAATGTGGGCCAGTACTAATGGGGTGCTTTGAAGTACAGCCATCTGAGTGGAAGAACATCTTTCCTCCAAACATAAATAAAATAGTAAAATCAGATGGAGAAAACAGGACTAGGAGACATCATTAGAAAGTCCATTTCAAAGGACAAGAGGGGGCTTCTCTTCACTACAGAGACCAAAGAAGGGAATTTATTTCAACCAACTGATATGTGTTTTTGGTTCAGGCTCTGGTAATTGTTACAAGCTGGGTCAAATTAATTTCTGCATTCACTAAACATATTGAGTCCCTTTTTAGGCCAGGCACTATGCTGTCCCACAGTGGGTAGAATAGATACAGTTCCTACCCTCATGCAGCTTACAGTTTAGTGGAATGTTCCTTTAGATGCCCTCTCAGCTCAAAGGGCACTGCCCAGTGATTCTATACAGTATTTTACTTTTTTGGTGCCTTGAAAATCTCCTTCTCAAAAATCTCTTCTCCCTTGAATTCCAAGATATTATTGTCTTTAGGCCTTTTCTGGTGTTGCTTGCTGCCTCTATTCTTTCTTTATAATTTAAACGTTGCTGGTACTGGGTTTACTATAACCTTGCTTACTAAATGCTCTTTTTTGAGCAGTCTTCTATTTTCCTAAGTTTCAACTATCACCTAGATACCATACACTGAGGACTCCTAAAAAGTCTTCAGCACTGACTCTCTCCAAACCCAACATGTGAATATTCCCACGTCCTGCCTCTTACATATCTCGGTCGGCACAGCCCAAACTGAACTCATCTGTATTTTTCCAAACGTTTGCCTCCTGCTCTCTTATTATCTCAATAGCATCATCCATCTTTCAAGCTAGAAATCCTGGGGTCATCATTGAACCCTCTCATTCTCACAGTGTAGCTTCCCCCCAAGGACCCCAAGTCTGCCATTTAGTTCTATATAGTATTCTAATTGTAAAATCTGTTTTCTATCGGTTTAGTTCTGTACATCTGTATTGTCCTTGTCCCCGTCTCTGGTGATCATCAGCTACGTGTTGGAAATCCTGGGGTCATCATTGAACCCTCTCATTCTCACAGTGTAGCTTCCCCCCAAGGACCCTAAGTCTGCCATTTAGTTCTATATAGTATTCTAATTGTAAAATCTGTTTTCTATCTGTTTAGTTCTGTACATCTGTATTGTCCTTGTCCCCGTCTCTGGTGATCATCAGCTACGTGTTGCCTCGCAACCGGTCTCGTTGCCTGGTCCAGCCCCTCCCTAAGGTCTCCCTGCTACTCCATTGTGTGATGGAAGGAACTCAGGTGTGGAAAGGGAGACTGGAAGTAGAATCGTACAACAGGGTTGTTGTAAGAGTGCCATACACAGCACTGTGCCTGGGCATACATAGCTTCCCCTACTTCTACCACTTATTTCCCATGTTTTCATTAAAGTTATCTTTCCAAAATAGTGACATAATGATTTCACTCTTGTTCTGCAAATTCTCTAATACCATGTGTTTTATACACTAGTATGTATTGCATGTGCTCACACGCATTCACACACCTTTTTACTAAAACAGATCGTATAAACTGTAGTATTCTATAAGCTGTTTTTCATTTAAAAGATATTGTTCAGCACTTACTTTGAGCTGGGATCCCTGAAAGATATCAGTGGCCCCCACCGTCTGTGCCCTGCCTCAGCCCGCACTGGCCGATCTCTGTGGACCGTCTGTGCACACCGCAGCTTTGTATCCCAGCACACACCAAGGAACAAATCCGTATTTCTGCCTCATTTTTTATGATACCTCAGAAGCTCACTTTGCTCAAACACAAGCACATCCCAGAAGCAACCTTTAACCAATGGAGATGGAAGATGGTATATGAAGTGGACTAATGTCCCAGCCCCCTGTCCTTCATTAGGACACTTTGCAGGTGCTGCTACATGGTTCCTCCTAAGGTCCTCAGCAGGAGTGGGCCCCTGTTGCCTACAGACTTCACTGCTCAGCAATCATCCTGTATTGGGTTTTCTTCCTTCCCTGTCTCGTTCCTCACTCCCTCACTCCTGCAGCTTTAGATCACCTCCCAAATAAACGTCCTACACCCAAGTTCTTGTCTCAGGTCCTGCTTCAGAGAACCCCCAAACTGGGACATCATCAGATAGTTATGGATGGAATTATTTTAAATTGTGATGAGTGAGAAGAAGGATCAGTGCAAGATAGTATTAGAGGATATAACTAAAGAAAGGTTTTTAGAAAAGGAGACCTAAAAGATGTCGGTGAGTTGGGAAAGGGGAAGGGAGTCCATCAACATCTTTCCATGTCAATAAATATGTATCTGTGTCTTTGTTAATCCAATCAATGAAAAATCTCATTTTTGTTTTATTTGCATTTGATCATTATTAATGTCCAGCATTTTTTCATGTTTATTATTCATTCATCTTTGATGAATTACTTGTTCATGACCTTAGCTTACTTTTCTGTTGGAGTTTATTTTTGAATTAAATAAATATATATTGAACATTTACTGTTTTCCAGGAACAGTTCTAGCAACTGTGTTGTTAAGATTTAAAATTTAAGAATATTAACACTTGTCTCTGTCATATATGTTGTGAATATGTTTCCTACTTTGTCATTTATTTTTTTAGCATTGCTAATGGTATTTTTATTGCCATATGTATTTTATCTTCATTATATGGTCTCTACCAATTGTTTTCTGTATAATTCCTCTCCTCATAGTTACACTTTGAAAATCTTTCTCTACCCCAAGACTGACTTTTCTTATGAATTAGGGATTTCAACTTTATTACATTTAATTTTTTGCTAATACTTATATCTGTTTCTGCACTTTTATTCTGCTTTATTAATCTTTCTGATTAATGAAGCTTAACAACATGCAACAACATCGTAGCATATCATTATGTGTTTCTAAAACATATTTTTATGCCTAGGAATACAAGCCACATATATAATATATATGTAGAAATTGACATGTGATATATATGACATATGTTTGTAGTTGTAAATTTTGATATTGATATAACTACATATGAGTTGCAAGAATGTTACAAGGAACTCACCAGTTATTTATATTTTGCTCTATTTGCTGTATTGTTACATTACCTTTGTCCCTTTCCTTCCCTCTCCTTCCATTTACCTGTCTACACACACACACACACACCACTAATTTTTTTAGCTGTTTGAGAGTCACAAACAGACACAGCTGCAGTACAGATACCCTAAATACTTCCATGTATATTTCCTAAGGTCATGGATATTCTATTTCTATAGTACATTTTCCAAATTAGAAAAAATTTGGAAAATTAAACATCACCTAATTCACAGTCCATATGCAAAGTTTGTCAGTTTCCCCCATAATGTCTTTTATGGGTATTTATGTCACCACCACCCTTCCTCCTTCCCCCCAAGTCTAGGACCCAATCCAGGATCACACATTGATTTAGTTTTTTGTCTCATTAGTCTCTTTTATTTTGGAACAGGAAGTCTTCATACTCTGTCTTTCTTGACCTTGATAGTTTGAAAGACTACAGGCCAGTTGTAGAATGTTCCTCATTTGGGGTTTGTCTGATGTTCTCTTATGATTAAATTCAACTTTGGCATTTTTGGCAGGAATATCATAGTAGCGATGTTGTGACTTCATTATATCTCATCAATCAGGATGTTGGCCAGTCCTGGGGATGTTAATTTTGATCTCTTGATTAAACTAGTGTCATACAGATTTCTTTGTTTTAGAATCATTTTATCAAGTTGCCAGAAAAATCCTATTGGAATTTTTATTGGAAATCAACTTGATTTATATATTAACTTGGAGAGAACAGATGTTTTCTCTATTCTCAAAGTACACTTTTTTGTCTCTCAGCAACATTTATAGTATATTTTCTTCTTATAGGTTTCAGAAATTTCTTGTTTAGTCTTAGGTTTTTAGTATTTCTGATGGTAGTTGGAAGTAGAATTTTTTTTCCTTCTCAGTTTTTATTTGTTTATTTTTTTACTGCTAGGTAGGAATGCAATTGATTTTGTGTATTTGTGTAACTACCTTACCTATCTTTGATAGGTTTTATAGGTTTTTCATGATTCTCTTAAATTTTCTAGGTGAATAATCCTGTTACCTGCAAATAATGATGTTTGTCCCTTGAGTGTGAATGAAGAATCAATCCATTTTAGCTTGAGTATTAACACTTCTTAGCCTCAATTTCTTCATCTGTAAAATGGGTATAGAAATACTTTATATCACTGCTGTGAAGAGTAAATGCAGTTAAGCACATAAAACCTTTAGGTCAGGGCCGGCCCGGTGGTGCGCTGGATAGTGCGCCGCTTGGGAAGCGCGGCGGCGCTCGTGCCCGAGGGTTCGGATCCCACATACAGACCGGTTCCCGCTCACTGGCTGAGCGAGGCGCGGGAGCAACGCCAAGGGTTGCAATCCCGTTGCCGGTCCCCAGTCCGGTACGGGGGCAACACTGAAGGTTGTGATCCGTTGCCAGACATGGAAAAAAAGACAAAAGACAAAAAAAAAAAAAAAAAAAAAAAAACCTTTAGGTCAGTGTTTAGTAACAGATCAAGATCTCAGTACATATTAGCTAGATTTAGAAATTTTAAAACTAATCTTAGAAGTCATGGCATAGGTCCTGTACCTGTTAAATTTAAATTTTATTTTTATTATGGATTGGATCTTTTGGGAAAATTTATATCCCATCCAATTATTGCTAATATGTAAAAAAGCAATGAATTTTTCTATATTGTTATTGTAATGAGTATTCTTACAAAAATTATTAATTCAAGTGACTTTTCAATTAATGGGTTTTACAGATATGAATTCTTATAATCCACAAATAATGTAACTAATTGAATCTTTTTCTTATTTTATAACATTAGTCAGAATTTCTAGATAAATATTGTTAAATATCAGTTTCTGATTTCATTGAGAATATAATATTTTACTATTTTATATATGGTATTGACTGTTGGTTTTAGATTATAATTTTATATATTAATATATAATTTTATATATTAATATGTAATTTTATATATTAATGTGTAATTTTATATATTAATGAATTATGCTTCCAATCCTAGCAAACTGTAATTTATAATTTTTTTTAATCAGGAAGTGATGCTGAATTTTATTAAGTGCTTTTCAGCATCTACTAAAATGATCATGTGATTTTCCACTCTTTTGAGATTAATTAAAACAGATTGAAATAATTAATTATTAAGCAATTTTCTAATGTTGGGCTACCTTAGTGTTGCTAGAATAAAGTCTACTTGTCTATAATTCTTTTTGCATTTGATCTACTGATATTTTAGTTAGGATTCTATACTTCTAAATGATATTAAACTGCAGGTTTTTGCATTGTTTTGGCACTATGTTTTCCTGCTCTTTGTATCAAGGATATGTGAGTTTTATCAAATGAGTTAGGAATCTTCCTATCTTTTTTATTCTCCAGAATGACTTGAGTAATACAGAAGTATATGTTCCTTAACATTTGCTTCTAAAATAATTTGGCACTAATGGCTTTGGGGAGATTGTGTTTTTTCAATCATTGTTATAATTTCTTCTTAATTATTGGTAATATTGCAATGTCAAAATTTTTCTTGAGTAAAAAATTTGCTTTGGTAACAGCTTTCTATAAGATTGTTTATTTCTTACAGATTTTCAAATTTGCTAACATGGAGTATATACACTGTTCTTCATCTATATCTATGGTTACATCTTTTTTATTCCACAAGTAGTGTATTTGTATTTTCCCTCAGGTTTAATTTTTACCTTTGGCAGAAGTTTTGATCTTTTATTGTCATTTTAGATTCATCAGCTCTTAGCTTCATCAGTTCTGTGGTTTTCTAATTCATTAATTTTGGATTTTATATATCTTTTAAATCTTTCCCTCCTCATTTCCTTTAGATTTGTTATTTCTCTGTCATCTTAAATTATATACTTAATTCATTTATTTGAATTTGCTCCAATTTAATAATAGAAATCTTAGTTTAAAATGTTTTCATGGTGCCCCCAAAAATCACAAATGTTTTGAGACTAAAGAGAATTGTCAAAACAATATACTGTAATTCAAACCTTCTGTTTTCCAGATTCTGCAAGCAAACAGGTTAAAAGGCTTGTTTCACAGGTAGCTAGTTGCAGAACCAAAGTAGGATTGAACAATCTTCCTGGCCTTCTTTTTCCATTACACCACTCTGCTTGGCTTCTTAACCAAAGAAAACACACGAGAATGAAGTAAGGGGATATCAATTCTAGTGGGACTGTGACCATTGGCCATCACGGGCTGGGAAAACCCTCTCCAAAGGCCAGGACTTAAAGTAGTCGGCCAAGTGCTTTTGGAGCAGACTTTTATTTTTTCTTCCTCTAGGACATAGGTTAGTTTGTGTTGACACAAGGCGAATAAATAAACCTTCTGTTGATTCAGATAGGGTTCAGGGCACCTGTCTTAAAGGAGCAGCACATTTCTTCAACTGCCCAGCTCTCTGCCAGGCCTCCTGGTGAGAGAACCTCAGTCTTTCCACTCAGGTTTCCAGTGGAGAGCCACGTCCCTCCATCCCCTGTGCCACTGTTTCGTCACGACCTGATTGCGTTTTTACAGAGCCACATTGGAGGAGGATTGCCACCTTCTTGAATGAAAGCTCTCGGAGCAAGACCGATAGGCTCAGCCATGGGAGCAGGGAGAGAAGGACAGGTGAAATAAAAGCAGCTTATTGATGACAATCCAGCCAGCATGTGACTGTGCTGCTTCTGGGGCTCCCTTCCTTGCCCCGCCTGTGTTAGTGAAAAGGCGGAGTGGGGTGGAACAGAAAACAAAGGAAAATGAGTTTTTCTTCCTTTTTACTCACTAAGGGTTGTGGTAGCTAAATAAAGAGTTTTATTTAACACTGACTGTGGTTAATCTCTTAAATAATGAAGGTATGAAAAGATGGATGTGCGTATACACATATAAATGTATATACATGTGTATACATACACATATATTTTACACAAACACACACACCCAGTAGAAAAGCCTGAGAACCCAAAGGAATCTTGTGGTGGAGCATCTTTACGTTAAGTGAGGAATATTTTGTAGTGGGAATTATTCTACCCCTTCTTTACGTCTGTTTTTTTTTGGGGGGGGGGGCTTTCTACACTTATACAGAATAATGCTCACTATGCTTTTATTTCTATTTTTTTGCATTGCATGAAGATAAGGGTTTGTCACCCTGGAGTTACTTGTAAAATTCACTGCAGCTCACAAAGATCCTGAGCCAACCACTGGTTACTAGGGCCAAATCCGTGCCAAGCCCCATACCCAGGGACTTCCACAGGAGTTATCTTGCTTACTTCCCTACAACCACTTCCTGTATAGCTGATGTTATCACCTTACTTTAAATCTGAAGACACAGATGCTCAGAGTGGTTAACTAATTTTCCCTAGATCACACAGCTAATAAATACCCAAAGCTAGAATCAAACCCAGAACTTCTGATTTCAAGTCCAATATTCTTTCATCTGCCTGCCAGACCAAAGCAATTTTATACCAGGTGATAAATGCCTTAAGGTTGGGGATAATGCCTTGATTACCTTCATGCAGTATGTTGTCACCTGCCTCCCAGGAGATTATAAGCATTGTGGCTTATTAGCTTTTATTAATTTTTAGTTTTATTAAAGTATTACATAAGCATTCTTTGAGAGGTCAAATTACAACACTATAAGACTTTTTTAAACTAGACATTCCCTGACCCATCCTACATGATGAGTTTTTGTTCCATGATTATTCCATGCAGTTTGATTTAGAATTTTAAAGGGAGAAAACAAGAAATTGTTTTTACTTAAACACTGTGTCCCAGGCAGCGTGAGCTGTGCTTTCCACAGGGTATCTTATTTACTCCTTAGAACAATGCTGAGGCATCACTAACCTGTTGTGGGACTTCAGTTCCTGGGCTGTTTGCATCTCACAGCTGACTCCCAGTTCTGCAAGAAACACATTTACTAAGCATCAAGAATATTAATAAGATGTTTTAAATACTGTGTGAAAATTCTGCACCTCCACGTGCCCACGTGTGTATTGGAGGTGAGCACTTACTTACAAAAGGGAGATGGGTTCACCGGAAGACACAATCGCCATGGCAGACGGTGGAGCCATGGCTTCCCCTATCCCAACTGCCTGTCCCCATCCCTTGATGCAGTTAAATCCTTACCTTCTTCACACCTGCCTCTGCCCTTGGAATGGGGCTGTTATCATTATCCAAATCTACTGATACCATCCAGAATCTAGAAATGTCCATTAAATGCAGCAGCACAAGAATCGCTTCCCTTTCTTCCTCTTTTATGTGTAACTAAAAAGAAAAAAAAAATCACTTTCTCATTTTTTTCTGCATTCACTCATTTTCAAACATAATCAAAGCAGTTGTTGAGAGTCATATTTGAACCATTTGCGAATCAAGAAAATCAACTTATAAGGTAAAAGTCAAGTGTTCCAGCCTTATCCATACACATCAGCCTTTTACCTAAATACTTCAGTTGGTCTTGAACTCTTCCTGTTTTTCTTTTTCTAACTTCCTTTCTTCTGCCGGTGTTAAGTAGTTAGGTATTTGTGTTTATTTAAAGGTATGAAAATATAGCTTTTAAAGTCCCAAATTGTTTTTAGAACTTACAAGGAGTCAGAAAACACAATTCTCTTTGTATCTACCTTTGCTCCCTGCTCTTTGCCTTGCGTGCCTTCTGCAGGAATGCACGTGCACCCACAATTCAGGGGGATGTGCCTCCAGTCCCACAGTCCAGCAAACAATGACTCCCCACTTACTGTATGCCAGGCACTGTTCTAGGCACTGTGTATACAAAAGTGAGTAAGAAATGCATGATATTCCAGCAAGAAAGACTGATACATAAGTAGATAATTATAAAACAGCATAGGAAGTAAAACTCAGTGATAGAC
Organism: Galeopterus variegatus; assembly: GCF_000696425.1. NCBI lineage: Eukaryota > Metazoa > Chordata > Mammalia > Dermoptera > Cynocephalidae > Galeopterus > Galeopterus variegatus. The sequence goes on along the minus strand of NW_007729823.1, from coordinate 67,016 downwards.
AGCTGTACGGAGTGAGGTAGGAGCACAGAGGGGCAATGAGCACTCCCCTGCAGAGAGCCAGAAATGGTTTTCCAATGGAGCCTGGGAAATTGGAAGCAGGGGCTGTGCAATGCAGGGAGCGAGGGGAGGGAATTAAGGAGTGAGCAGAGGGTTAGAAAAGGACTCCAGGGGGGTGGTAGCAATATGGACTCAAGTACTGACTGAGAAACGGCTGGGTGTGGGGAGAGTTTAGGGTATTAACTACATGCAGTTGAGTTGCTAAAGAGGCAGTTGTAAGAGATGAGTGTAAAGAAGCATATGACTGGATAAAGAAAATGTATATGTATATATACACACACAATGGAATACTACTCAGCCGTTAAAAAGAACAAAATTTTGCCATTTGCAGCAGCATCGATGAGCTTGGAAAAAATTATGTTAAGTGAAATAGGCCAGGCACAGAAAGGGAAATATCATATGTTCTCATATATGGGAGCTAAAATAATAATAATAATAAATTGAACTTTTAGAAGAAGAGGGTAAAACTATGGTTACTAGAGGTGGAAGGAGTGGGAGGAGGGATAATGAGAGGTTGGACACGCAACTATAGCTAGAAAGGAAAAATAAGTTATATTGGTGTACAGTAGTTCTAGGTATCTGTAATGGACAATAATTTACTGTATGTTGTCAAATGGCTAAAAGAGAGGAACTTTAATGTTCTCACCACATAGAAATGATAAATTTTGCAATAATGAGTTTGCTAACTACCCCAATTTGATCACTACATATTGTATACATATATTGAAATATAATTCTGTATCCCATAAATATGTATGGTTTATACATACAATGGAATATTATCCAGCCTTAAAAAAGAAAAAATCCATGTTGTCACATATTGCAGGATTTTCTTGAGGACATTATTCGAAGTGACATAAGCCAGTTACAGAAGGAAATATTGCATAATTCTACTTACATAAGGTGTCTAAAATAGTCAAACTCATAGAAGCAAAGAATAGAGTGGCAGTTGCTAGGGAATGGGAAGAGGGGGGAATAAGGAGCTGCTAATCAACAGGCATAAAATTTCAGTTATGCAAGGTGAGTAAGTTCTAGAGATCGGCTGTACAACATTGTGCCCATAGTTAACAACACTATATGTTACGCTTAAAAATCTGTTAAGAGGAAAGATCTCATGTTAAATGTTCTTACTATAATAACATTTTTTTTTAATGGGAAAAAAAAAAGAAGTGAACCGGCACCAGATCATGAAGGACATGCTTGGCCATACCAAGGTACTGAAGTGAGCTAACATTTCATTTCCTCCCACGGGCCATGGGTGCCCTTAAAATAGTTTAAGCAAGATAATAAACTTGCCATTTGCCTTTTTGATGGAGCCATTTGGCACCAACATTTAGGATATGTTTGAGAGGCAGGGCACTAGAGGCAGAGAAAAAGCTGTTGCAGAATCTAGGCAGTGGTTAATGAGACCTGCATTGGGATAGAGTGGTGGGAATAGAGAACATGGTAAGTTCAAAGAGGCAAAATTGGTGGCACCTGGTAAGCAGTGAGCACATGTGTTTGTGGTGAGAGGAGGGAATTTAGAATGATTTCCCAAGTTAGAAACTTAGGTGGACAAAAAAAAGCAGGATGGGCAGCAATTTAAAGATCATGATTTCTTTTATGAACATGTTGTGTTTTGGGTGATCCTGTGTATCCAGATGGAAATGTCCATCAGGTAGTTAGATATTTGAGCCCAAATCTGAGGCAGTTATATAGATTTGAGAATTATATGTATCTGAAGAATGTGAAGTATGTATAAGACAAGTGTACTTCACAGGGCCTGGTTTTCCAAAGCCTTGCAGTTTCAAATATTGACCTTGCAAAGGACAGGAAATTTTCTCCAGGCTATATAGTCTCTGTTGTAAGATAAAGAATTGTAACATAGCAAGGTTTCTGGCTCAAAGACAGACAGGTTACTGATTGATATGTAAAGATACTGGGAAATTGCTGTAAGAAGAGAATGTTTGCTAAAATCAAGTTTTGTTAGTGGATTGACTTAATTGCATTATAGTATGTCACCTTACTGAATGTTACCAGCTTCTATTGTTAAACTTGTTAAACTGTACTTAGCAAAAACCCCACCTATGTTCTCTTCCTGGAACTTCCTGGTCTGGAGAATAAATGCAGGAAGAGAACCCCAATTCATGGTTAATTTCCCAAGTGGAAGGAATGCCTCTCTCTTGAGGGTTCTGGGAGATTAACCCCTTTTGGGGGCTTCTCACTGCTCAGAAGAGATGGGCTTTGAGTAATCTTTGGCAGCTCCGTCACCCAGGGGAATAAGGGTGACAAATCCATGGGAGGCAAAGCAACAGAAGAACACACAGCTAATATTTGAGAATGAGAGCACGGAGGTTGATTAAATTTTATCTGTGAATAATACCTGTTTAAAAATCCAAGGCTGCTTAGACATATATAGATATAGATATATACATATATATATATATATATATACACATTTATGTGTGTGTGTGTATACTGTTTCTCCCCTGCTAAAGATCAGTATAAGAAGTATCCTGGGCAGCATTGCATCAGAAGAGGCATTTGTAAGTAATGCAGACAAAACAACATAAACCAAAACCACACACCTCCTCCAAAAAAAGAATGTGCATGTAGAAAATTACAGCTTTTAACACATGTCAAGGAAGAGTGTTTGACAGCTACAGGATGTGAAAAGAAGATTCAAATGACTAACTTGTTTGGTCTGGGGAAAGAAGAGAGAATGTTCACAAGAAGTCAGAGCACCTTGGATCTTCTAGTGCCTAATAAAGACATTTTTAGTACATCCCCACCCACCACTCTAACAATATGTATTTAATATGGTTTCCCAGCCATTTTCCCCCCTAATAAGTAAGAAACTGTACAATATACTACTTCTTTTTAGACCTGGGCATTCACTAAAGTCATTTTGATGTTTTAAACTGTAGACATTTTCTACAGAAGAGAAATTTCATGTGTATATGTGTAGGGTGTGATGTGTGTGTGTGTGTGTGTGTGTGTGTGTGTGTGTGTGTATGTATTGCCTTTTGAACAGTACAAGGAACTTTTGTATTAAGTGATTTAAAGAATTTTATTTCTTATGGTTCCTCTTCTAGAATGGCAGAAGAACAAACATTTGTAACAGTTGGTAAATATTATATTTTAGTTTCAAGTCCAAATTACATTGAGAATTTCATGCTAGTTTTTCCAAAATTCTTAAATTTTCCAAAAATTTTAAATATCTTGTTACCACAAACTTGTTAAGAATTATATTTCAGTTTAGAAAAGGGAATTTAGAAAAGCCATAGTTGGATATCTGGTCTTTCAGACAAATCATAAGTACAAAAAAGGCCTGACAGAAATAAAATATAAAAGCTCAAGCTGAGGTATTCTCTTTGAGAATTTTAGAAAAATTAGTGTGAAAAAATGGAAAACCACAAAATAGTTTTTGTTAAATTACCAGTCAAACTCATACATCTCTGTAAAGACCAAAGTAAAACCACAAGCAATCACAGGTGGAAAAAAACTGGCCTCTATAACAGGACAGCATTTCATAAAAGTCGTGTGATAGCTGATCTCTGGTGGAGAAACTTGTTCAACAACAAGAAAAATACAGGTTTGTGTGTAATAGGGTAATTACCAATTTAGTGAGAACAATGTTGACTTTTAGTTGTTTTCTGTCTACTTTGAGGACAATCTATAGAAAAATATAAACCATATTTTGAGTTCATTTGCCCCTTTCAACAGTTGGTGTGTGATGGACGAGTGAAAATTAATTTCTTTATTAGCCTGTATAGGGATTATAATTATAAAGACAATTCATTTGGTTTGTATGGGACTCCTGAGCCTCACATAAAGTATTTGATATTACTGTTCTCTGGTCCACAGGTAAAAGTGGTTGATTATGCATTGGTTACAGAGCATCAAGACCTGTCCTACCTGTAGGGAGGTGGGGACCAGGAGAGCAGTGTGCAGATTTTTAAGGCATATCATAAAGCTGCTCCAGTTTCTCCTACCACGACCTGCCACAACACCTAACTGGACATTAGCAAAGCAGTTTTGTGTTAAGGCAGAGCTTCCCAAACTTTGTTTTGCAGAACAATAGGGCTGAAGAATACTAATGGCTGTTACACAGACAAAACGGGAAAATTCCGTATTCAACTAAGTTTGGAAAATGCCAGTTACACAAAGATAAGTAGAGTTGGTTCTTTGTTGCTAGATTCGAGATCCTTTGGCATGCTTCCCTATATGGGGAATCTTCAAGAGAAGACAATTTTTTGCAGAATTTCCTAGACACTTCTCACCTGGGCCACACCTCGGAGACTAGGATGTTCACAGATTGGCTGTTTGAAAATGATGAGTTAAGGTACTGACTCCAGCAGTTCTGTGAAAGCCTGACTATGTGGTCCCAGGAAGGGGTTTAAACCTCAGGTCCCATCTCGTGCACAATTTTGGTTTCCTTGGCCCACAAGTTGTTTTTAAAAACCTAAAGCTAACATTTACAAATCAGGGTTGATAGAGTTTGGATATGTTGTCCCCGTCAAAACTCATGTGGATATCTGATCCCCAATGTGGCAGTGCTGGAAGCTGTCTAAGTCATGGGGGCAGATCCCTCATGAATGGATTAATGCTCTCTCTGTGGGGAGAGGGGTAGTGAGTGGGTTCTCCTTGGTTAGTTCCCATGAGAGCTGGTTGTTTAAAAGACCCTGGCACCTCCCCTCTCTCTCTTTATCTCTCTCTTGCTTCCACTTGCCATGTGATCTGCTTGAACCTGCCAGCTGCCTGCCACTTTCCACCATGAGTAGAAGCAGCCTGAGGCCCACGCCAGATGCAGCTGTCCCAGAATCGTAAGCCAAATAAACCTCTTCTCCTTATAAATTACCCAGTTTCAGGTATTCTGTTATAGCAACAGAAAATTGGGACCAAGGAGTGGGTTGTTGCTATACAGATACCTGAAAATGTGGGAGCAGCTTTGGAACTGGGTAATAGGCAAAGGCTGAAGGAGTTTGGAGGACTTAGAAGAAAACAAAAAGATGAGAGAATGTTTGGAACGTTTTGGAGTTAAATGGTTAAATCATTGTGACCAGAATGTTGACAGAAATGTGGACAGTAAAGATCATGTGGATGATGAGGTCTTAAATAGAAATGAGGAACTTATTGGGAATTGGACAAAAATTAACCCTTGCTACACCACAGCAAGGAACTTGGCTGCATTGTGTCTGTGCCCTTGGACTCTGTGGAAGGTGGGAATTAATAGTTGTGAACCAGAATGTTTAGTGGAAGAAATTTCTAAGCAGCAAAGCATTAAGGAAGCTGCATGGTTACTTTTAACAGCCTACTCTCAGTAATGGCAGCAAAGGCAGGACATAAAGCCAGAATTTAAAAGGGAAGCAGAGTGTAAAGATTTGGAAAATTTGCAGCCTGGCCATGCGGTAAAGAAGCAGAAAGCATGCAGTGGTGCAGCCCAGAGGCCATTAGCTAAGAAGATTAGTGCAAAAAAAAAAGGATTATTAACAGGAGAAAAAGGCCCTGAAGGCATGGCAGAAGTCTTCGAGGCCAACAGTTCCATTTCAGGCCCAAAGACCTAGGGAGACAGAATAGTCTTGGGGAACAGGCCTCAGGAACCCTCCAGTGGCTCACTGCCCAGGACTACCTTGGGAAGCTGCTTCCAGCACCAGCACCCCAGCTGCTTTAGCTACTCCTGCTGTGAGTAAATCGGCCCCAGGTGTGGCTGGATGTGCAGCTTTGGAAAACACAAGCCAGAAGTCTTGGTGGCATCCATGTGGTGTTAGGTCTGCAGGCTCACAGAATGCTAGAGCTGGGAAGGCTTGGGAACCTCCACTGCAATTTCAAAAGATGTATAGAAAAGCCAGGGGACCCAGGAAGAGATCTGTCACAAAGGGAAGATTCACCACATAGAGCCTTCAATAGAGCAACATCAAGCAGAAGCATGGGTTTAGAGTTGCAGCAGAGAAACCCCAATAGTGCCATGCCTAGTGGAGCAGTGAGAGCAGGACAGCCATGGAGACCCCAGACCTGTGGAGCTACCAGAGTGGAACTCTAGCCAGTGAGAGCTGAAGTGTGGCCTGCAACAAGGAAAGCCATAGGAGCAGAACTGTCTGAGGACTTGAGGACCCAACCCCCACACCAGCATGCAGAGGAGGTGGAACATGCAGCCAAGGTACATGATTCGCCAGCTTTGAGATTTAATGCCTGCCCTGCTGGGTTTCTGACTTCTTTGGGACCTGTTACCCCTTTCTTTTGGCCTATTTCTCCCTTTTGGAATGGGAATATGTACCCGATGTTTGTCCCACCATTGAATCTTGGAAGTAGATAACTTGTATTGATTTCACAGATGAGACTTTGAACTTTGGACTTTTGAATTCAAACAAATCAAGACTTTGGGGATGAAATGAATGTATTTGCATGTGAAAAGGACATGAGTTTTGGGGGGCCAGGGCAGAATGTAGTGGATTGAATTATGTCCCCCCAAACTCTCTGAAGTTTGAATTGTGTTCCCCAAGTTTTATGTATTAGAAACTTAGCCCCCACTATGACTGTTAAGAGGTTGGGAAATCCTATTATGGTAATTGAAAGGTGGAGCCTTAAATAGGTGATTGGGTTGTAGGACCATGCAGTAGTGAATAGATTAAAAATGTTGGTCAGGAGCATGGTTCTGAGGACTTTAAAAGAAGAGAAGAGTCTGTCTTTCTCTCTCTCTGCTTCCACTATCTTGCAGTATGAGACCCCTGGGTCACTATCACCACCACCACGTGGACTTTGAACTTCCCAGCCTCAGAAACTGTAAGCAATAAATTTCATTTTCTTTATAAATCACCCAGTTCCATGTACTTTGTTATAAGCAACATAAACAGACTAATACAAGGGTATTTCAACATAAAAATTCGGGTTGTAAGCTACTCTTGAAAAATCAGAAGATGAGACAAATCTGGGCCTTTAGTCCTCCAGAGCCACAGACCACTGGGTCCTGGGAAGCCAATGCCCCTTCAGGGAGAGACGTCCACCTGGTTCTCACAGTGTCTACCACTGCTTGTTTTCTGAGACCATGACAGCCTCACTTGTTCATTTCACTTGGGATTTCCAGAATGACTGTTCCTGGCTCCTGCCAGCCATGTGGTACCATTCACGTGCGTGCATCCATTCCGTCGACTGAGAACCGGCTCTGAGGCTAAATCTGGGTGGGTGGTGGATGGCGGAACAAAGCCCAGATTCTGGAACCAAATATGCCAAAATGTTGACAGTGGTTGCCTTGATATTGAGTTGTATAATAATTTTTCTGCTTGCTTTCATATACTTTTTTATGCTTTCTAAATATTCTGCAACAAACATGTATTTTCTTTATAACCAAAACATGAATTTTTTTAGAAAAACAGCTAGAAATAATCTGAAATATGGATTTTTTGAGATTTGGCTATAGTGAAAATGTCTGCCTTCCTTTAAATCCTAATTACTAATAGTATTAATAAAATGAGTAAGAGAAGTATGAATTTGGTGCAAGAAACCAAAAATAGATCTGCTTCAAGATTTATCTTAAGATCCTGTCTGTCAGCTATTCATCATAAATTAGTAATATAAATTTATAATTATATTTTATGGAAGTACAAAGATGTTGGTTTGGCTTACATGAAATCTGGTTTTCGATATTTGGGCCTTTCCTAGCTTGTAGAATATGATACGAAATAACTCACCCTTTTATCTAGAAAATGGCAAAAATAAATAAATGGATGGATGGATAGATAGATGCATCTGAGATGACAGGAGAACCTGGGAGAATTGAAGATTAAGGCACGCCTTAATCCCCCAGTTTAGTGAGGAAACAAGAATGGTACACTCAAAAATCTCGTATAAAACATAGGCATGTTTGGAATCCCTAGTTGCAATTTAAAGACAATGGTGGCTCCTTTTCAACACTTGAGCATAGAAAGGAATTCTACTTTCTGGAAGGGCACCTTTTGAAATTCCTCATTTGATTCTGTTGCTTTCCCTACTTATAGAGAATGGCTCAAAATAAGGGTGGGGACAAAGGAGATGCTTTGTGGATAAGGACGAGAACCCAGGAAGAGGAAGACAGAAACAAAAAGGAAGAGCCTGGAAGTAGTTGGGAAACAAAGAATAAAAGAGGGAGTTTATATTTTATAGATTTTGGTATGAAAGGAAGAATAGGCTTGGTTGTAATAATTACCTGATGCAGTTTCTTGGCCTCTCTTGATGTGTTTCCTCCTCTGTAAAGTGGAAATAAAGGCGGGACCACACTCACGAGCATGAGCAAAATACATGTACTGCATGAGAAATGCTTGGCTCAGAACCTGACCGGGAAAATGCCCAATACATTATTATTATCGCTCTAGATTAAGAAAAAAATTTTCTTGCTATATTTATATTGATTTCCAGTTTCATTGGGTAGTGTTGAATGTCTTCTATGGTATGACAATATAAAACAAATTGGTATTTTGAGATTTGTTTCACAGCCTAGTACATGGTTCATTTTTCTATGGGTGCTAAATAAGTTTGAAAAGACACTCTTTTGGGGTGAAGAGTTCTCTGACCATTACACCAAGTTTTTAATTTTTAATTGCAATATTTAAATCTGTACTTCTACAGATTCTTTTGTTTGCTTACTATGAGTTTCTGAGAAACTTTATTTTTACTATTGTGCACCTGAGAAAAAGTAAGATATTAAAAAATGCTAACCATATAAAGAAAGCTAAATTGGCATTTAAATGGCCGTGAGTTATAAGGTTTTTCCACTCACTATAGCTGAAATTCCACAGACGAGAGCTAGCTCAATGTGTAAAATGACTGGGACATTTTGAACATTTTTCACGTGTGCAGTGATTGTTGAATCAGCGCAGCGTGAGATCCAGCTTCACAGTCATTAACAGTATCCACACTGCACTTACGTGTGGACAGTTCAAACAGGCTAGGCTGAAGAAGAGCAGCAGCATCAGAAGATGTGGAAGAAACGCCACACTAGCTCATTTTGTCCGGCCCTTTGGTGTCAAGTAAGCTGCACCTAAGCCAGCAAAGATAACTGATATTTACACTCATCTTAAGTTCTTTGGGCTAAGAGATTTCACAATTTTTGGGGGTAGCTTTGTCAAGAAATCCCATCTTTTTTGCCAAGAAATCCCTTCTTTTTATCATTGCAGCTTTTCACTCATTTATTCATTCATTCTTCCTGTAGTGTTTGTTGAGCATCTTCTCTAGGTAACTCACTGTAATGATGAATGTGTTACCTGGGAATGCCGAAGGAGACATTCTGGGAGTTTTACAGTGTATAAATTAAAATCCTAATGACATAATTCAGTATAAGAAAATCCTTGTGTTAAGTGAAAAAGACTTCCATAACCCATGCACATACATATATTTTTCACTACTGCTTGATGCAGATGATGAAATCAGAAAAATCCTTTTTGCATTTATTTATTGATTTTATTAGCTTGAATCTAGAACATGTCTGAATACTTGGTCAAATGCACAGGGGGAAGGTATAGCATTGCCTTTTTTAAAAAGTTTTATTGAGATACAATTGACATATAATAAATTGCACATACTTAAGGTATACAGTTTGATTAGTTTTGATGTAAATATACACCTATGAATTCATCACCCACCCCCAACATTTCATTCAGGCCCTTGGTAATCCCACCCTCCCAACCCTTCACCACTATCACCAGGCAACCACTGGTTGACTTTCTATCACTGTAGATTAGTTTACATTTTCTAGAATCTTATATAAATGGAATCATACAGCATGCAAGCTCTTTGGTATGACTTCTTTCCCTCAGCATGATTATTGTGAGATTCACTTACATAGTAGCATCCTTTTTATTGCTAAATAGTATTCCATTGTATAGATATACCACAGTTTATCCATTCACATGATGGACATTTTGTTTCCAGTATTTGGCTATTTTATGTAAAACTGCTATGAACATAATATTTATGAATAAATACCTTCATATGTTCATAAGTATGAATATATACCTTCATATCTCTTGAGTAAGTACCTAAGAGTGGAATGGCTAGATTGTACGGCAGGTGTGTTTAGATGTTTTAGAAACTACCAAAATTTTTTCCAAAATGGTTCCATCATTATATATTCCCATCAGCAGTGTGTGTGAATTCCAGTTCCTCCACATTCTCTCCAACAGTTGGTACGGTGTATTAGTCCTTTTTGTGTTGCTTATAACAAAACACATGGAACTGGGTGATTTATAAAGAAAATGAAATTTATTGCTTACAGTTTCTGAGGCTGGGAAGTCCAAAGTCCATGTGGTGGTGGCAACAGAGACCCAGGGGTCTCACACTGCAAGATGGTGGAAGCAGAGAGAACAGAGAGAGAAAGACTCTCCTCTTCTTTTAAAGCCCTCAGACCCACGCCCCTGACCACCATTTTTAATCCATTCACTATGGCATGGTCCTACAATCCAATCACCTCTTCGAGGCTCCACCTTTCAATTACCATAATAGGATTTCCCACCCTCTTAACAGTCACAGTGGGGGCTAAGTTTCTAATACATAAAACCAGGGGGATACAATTCAAGCTTCAATGAGTTTGGGGGGACATAATTCAATCCACTACATTCTGCCCAGCCCCCCAAAACTCTTGTCCTTTTCACATGCAAATACATTCATTTTATCCCCAAAGTCTTATCCTGTTTTAACTCAAAAGTCCAAAGTTTAAAGTCCCATCTGTGAAATCAATACAAGTTATCTACTTCCAAGATACAATGGTAGGACAAACATAGGGTACATACTCCCATTCCATAAAGGAGAAATAGGCCAAAAGAAAGGGGTAACAGGTCCCAAACAGGTTAGAAACCCAGTAGGACACACATTAAATCTTAAAGCTGGTGAAACTCGTAACTTGACTCCATGTTCAATGTCCACTGCACACTGGTGTGGGGGTTGGGTCCCCAAGTTCTCAGACAGCTCTGCTCCTATGGCTTTCCTGATCTCTGGTGATACTTTAGCTCTCACAGGCTCGCATTGCACCCTGGTAACTCCACAGGTCTGGGGTCCCATGGCGGTCCCACTCTCACAGCTGCAATAGACATGGTGCTGATGGGGTTTCTCTGCTACAACTCTGACCCCACATTTCTACTTGGCATTGCTCTAGCAAAGGTTGTCTATGGTGACTCTGCCCCTGTGACAGATCTCTTCCTGGGCCCCCCGACTTTTCCATAAATCCTTTGAAATTGCAGTGGAGGCTCCCAAGCCTTCACAGCTCTAGCATTCTGCAAAGCTACAGACCTAACACCACATGGATGCCGCCACGGCTTCTGGCTTGTATTTTCCAAAGCTTCATGTCCAGCCACACCTGGGGCCAATTTACCAGCAGCTGGAGTAGCCAAAGCAGCTGGGGTGCTGGTGCTGGAAGCAGCTTCCCAAGGTGACCCTGAGCAGTGAGCCTGTGGACGGTGCCTCAGGCCTGTTCCCCAAGACCATTCTGTCTCCCTAGGCTTTTGGGCCTGAAATGGAAGGGTTGGCCCCAGAGGCTTCTGCAATGTCCTCAGGGCCTTTTCCCCTTCTCTTGATAATCCCATACTTTTGTGTGAATCTTCTTAGTATCATTGAATTTTTCTTCTGACAATGCTCTCTGCTTTTCTACCACATGGCCAGGCTGCAAATTTTCCAAGTCTTTATGCTCCACTTCCCTTTAAAATTCTGGCTTTACATCATGCCTTGGGTGCCATAACTCAGAGCAAGCTGTTAGAAGTAACCATGCAGCTTCCTTAATGCTTTGCTGCTTAGAAATTTCCTCAGCCAAATGCTCTTGCTCAAAACTCTTAAGTCCCACCTTCCAAAAAGTCCAAGGGCATAGACACAATATAGCCAAATTCCTTGCTATGGTGTAGCAAGGGTTATCTTTTGTCCAATTCCCAATAAGGTCCTCATTTCTGTCTGAGACCTCATGGTCTGAGACCTCTGCATGGTCTCTACTGTCCACATTTCTATCAGCATTCTGTTCACAACCATTTAACCAATCTCTAAAATCTCCCAAACTTTCCCTCATCTTTTTTCCTTCTTCTGAGTCCTCCAAACTCCTCCAACCTCTCCTCAACACCCAGTTCCAAAGCTGTTTCCACATTTTCAAGTATATGTTACAAGCAACACCCCACTACTGGTACCAATTTTCTGTATTAGTCCTTTTTGTGTTGCTTATAACAGAATACATGGAACTGGGTGATTTATAAAGAAAATGAAATTTATTGCTTACAGTTTCTGAGGCTGGGAAGTCCAAAGTCCATGTGGTGGTGGCAACAGAGACCCAGGGGTCTCACACTGCAAGATGGTGGAAGCAGAGAGAACAGAGAGAGAAAGACTCTCCTCTTCTTTTAAAGCCCTCAGACCCACGCCCCTGACCACCATTTTTAATCCATTCACTATGGCATGGTCCTACAATCCAATCACCTCTTCAAGGCTCCACCTTTCAATTACCATAATAGGATTTCCCACCCTCTTAACAGTCACTGTGCTGACTAAGTTTCTAGTACAATTCAAGCTTCAGGGAGTTTTGGGGGACATAATTCAATCCACTACATATGGCCAATCTCTTATGGTTTTAGCCATTCTAAAAGATGGGCAGTGGTACATCACTGTGGTTTTAATTTGCATTTCTTTAGTAACTAATGATGCTGAACACGTTTTCATGTATTTATTTGCCTTCTGTTTTTGGCAAAGTGTCTGTTCATATATTTTGCTCATCTTTTAATCGTGTTGTTGTTCTCTTATTATTGAGTATTGAGGTTTCCTCACATACTTTGGTTTGGATATAAGTTCTTTACCAAATATATGCCTTGCAAATATTTTCTCCCAATCTGTCTTATCTTTATATTCTCTTCACAGAGTCTTTCAAAGAGCCAAAATGTTAATTTTGATAAAGTCCTATTTATGAATTTGTGTTTTATGGATCAGAGATTTTCTCCTACATTTTCCTGTAGAAAATTTATAGTTTTAGAGTTTACATTTAGGTCTGTAGTTCACTTCCAGTTAGTTTTTCACGTGGTATGAGGTATAGATCAAAGTTAATTATTTTTTTTGCATATGGATATCCAATTTGTCCATCACTATTTGTTGAACAGACTATCCTTTCTCCACTGAATTGTCTTTACAACTTTGTCAAAAATCAGTTGTCCACTTATTTATGGATCCATTTCTAAACTCTTTGTTCTGTTCCATTGATCTTTTTGTCTATCTTTACGCTAGTACCATACAGTCTTTATTGTAGCTTTATGTCAAGTCTTGAAATCAATAGTATTAATCCTCCAACTTTTTTCTTTTTCAAAGTTGTTTTGGCTATCCTTGATCCCTTGCATTTCCATATGAATTTTTGTACCAGTTTTTCCAGTTTCTACCAAAAAAAAAAAAAAAAAAAAAAAAAAAAAAAAAAAAAAAAAAAAAAAAAAAAAGATGCAGCCTGCTAGGATTTTGATTGAGATTGTCTTGAATCTCTAGATCAATTTGGAATCTTGGATTCCTTAACAATATTGAGTCTTGTGGTATATCTCTCCATTTTCTTTGATTCTTCTTAATAATATTATTTCAGTTTTCAATTACATGTCTGTCACATCTATTGTCAGGTTATAATCTGTAAATTTTAATATTTTCATGGTATTGTTTTTTTCTATTTTAATTTCCAGGTTTTTATTGCTAATATAGAAATACAATTGATGTTTGTGTATTTATCTTGTATCCTGAAGCCTTGCTGAACTCACTTACTAGTTCTTGTAAACTTTTTGTAGATTCCATCAGATTTTCTACATAAGATATTTTATTTCCAAATATAGTTTTACATCCTCCTTTCCAATGTGGATGCCTTTTATTTATTTTTCTTGCCTGATAGCACTGGATAGAACCTCCAGTACAATGTTAAATAGAAGTGGTTAGAGTAGACATTCTGGCAGTTTTTCACCATTAAGTGTGGTATCATCTGCATTTTTTTTGTGGATGTCTTTTATTAGGTTGAGGAAGTTTCCTTCTGTTTTTATTTTGTTTAGTGTCTTTATCAGGAACACCACCCTTTAATTAGATGAAGTTTATAAAGGTACCATTTAATTTACCAGAATACTACTACCTGGCATTTATATGAATGTATGTAATTTCTCAACCTGCTGTAATTTATTGTCTATTTTATATTCACATAACATCTTTTATCTGGTTAATTCATATAAAGCATTTTTGAAAGAAGTAAAAAATGACTTACTTTTTCTAGATCAGAAAATCAAGACACCAGGACATTAAATACTTAGTCTTAGTAAACAATGATTGTTTATCTATCCAGATCCAAAATTTATAAATTTAGAGTTTTAGGTCAAGGAACCTTTTTCAATAAAAATGATTAGAAGAAGTTTCTGAATATTACTCTTTCTGTTCACATCGCCCCAAACAAAACTCTAAATATGTGGGAGAAAGCAAAAACTTGGATGTAAATGCCAAAACAAACAAAATGAAGACAGATGGAAGCAAAATAAAAGACCTCTGATGTCTTTCCATTGCCCAGGTCCAGGATTGGCAAGGCCTCCCTCATAGCAAAGTAGGTATTGAAGTTTGGGACTTTTAGTTGGTCAACCCATAAGATAGGAGGGAAATACGGCTGCTATGAAAGCTAAAGTAATTGTGTTGCGTTAATAGATTCATGGTGTTTGTATCAGCCTTATCATTCTCTGAACTGGTCAACAAATCAGCTGTGTTCTGTTCAATTCTTAACGGCATGTTTAAAAAAGAAATGGGCTAACCAGGGGTAATAATTGTGTTGCGTTAATAGATTCATGGTGTTTGTATCAGCCTTATCATTCTCTGAACTGGTTAACACATCAGCTGTGTTCTGTTCAATTCTTAACGGCATGTTTAAAAAAGAAATGGGCTAACCAGGGGTAAATTGCTAAGATACAAAGGGTCAAGATGCTAAGTCAAAGGTAGAATGCTTCAGGAACTAAGCTTAGAAGTGGCCAGACTTGTTGGGAGTCTCAAGCAACTGTGCGGGAAAGAGATAATGAATGCTGCCACTGGGCACAGCAGGACACAAATCAAAGAGGACAAAGATGGATAGATATTTAAAGGGTAAAAATGATAGAGTAAGGTTTCTGGCTTAGACCACTGGGTAAATGGTGATGCCATTGCAGTAAGATAAGAAATTTGGAAATTCAGGAGCTGCAGGTTTGGAAGGACTAGTTTTGTACTTGCTGAGTTTCCATCAGCAAGTGGTATGCAATTGAATATAGAAATCTAGAACACTATAAAGAAGTTTGGGATAAGGTTTGAACTTGGAACGACACTGGTGCACAGACGAAAGTTGAAATCACAGGTGAGAATGACTGACAATGATGGAGACACTAATGCTTTATCTATCACAGTTACAGTGTCACTTGCCAACCTGGTTCTGGCAACCACATTTCTGAGGTTACACTGTCTAGTATTTGCACAAAAAAATTTCAAAGGCTTCAGTTCTTTTATGAATGCAAATTTCAGTTCAATTCCCTAAGCAGAAGAATAAGACAGACCTTCAGTCCTTCCTCTTATAGTGCATGTCAGTGTGTCAGGGATAGGGTAAAGAGAGAGACTCATTTATGTTGTATCGTCTCACCAAAGAGATGCACACAAGACCAGAAAAATGTGCCCTTAAGCCTTACCTTAAATCAAGAAAAGGCCAGGCAGTTACTGGCATTTTGCTGAGACTTGCAAATTGAACAAGAAAGAATGCAAGTGTAAATGAAATTAGATTTCAATCTGGTAAGAACTGGTTCTAAGGCTTTTTTTTAAAAAAAAAAAAAGGTACAGTCTGCATGACATTAAAATCTGTGTTAGAGTCTGCTTTAGCAAATCCCTGTATCATCATTTCTGGAATAAATAAAGATGGTTCAGGAAAAGGATTACTTACTGGAGCCAGATTTTTTGAATCTTTTTGCATTGTTTTTAGGAATTACCAACTTGTTTTAAAAGGTTGGAAATACAGACTTTTTTTTAAGTAGTTGTCTTCAAGGTGTCTAATTTATGGTGGTATTTAAAAAAATAAATAACATCACTCATTGTTTTTCCTTCAGTCCCCTATTCTCTGGGATTGGTCAATCTTGTTTTTCTGTTTGTACTTTTGTGTGATGTAAGGCCCCTTATAGGTATGCGGTTGCTCTGCTTGACATTCCATGGACATTCAATGCTATGTCATACGTTAGTGCCTGTGCACATGGTTCCCTCATCTGCCTTGTGAACTTGCTCCCTCTCCTCTGAGAACCCTTCCTCCATTTCATCCCCCTCTCCATCAGGAAGAGTTGACCAAGTAGCAAAAAAGTGTCACCTCTGCACAGTGTGGTCACTGCGTATTGCACTAACTTGTTTATTACAGGTCTGCTCCCTTCCTAGATGAAGAGATTCTCAAGAGTAGAGATCTTGGACTTAGCAGGGTACCAGACACATAGTAGGTGCTCAATAGATGGGCTTGCCAAAGACAGAAGAGGAGGAAAATAGACTTTTAAGGAGCCCCTGAAGAATCTGAGCAGAAGGAACCAGAGACTTAGGAAGAAAAACAACAGGTAATAGTGTCATGGAAGCCAAGGAAGCAGAGAATTTTAAGAGAGAAAGACTAGTCATTAGTGTTAATTGCTATTGAGAGCCAGTGAGATACTACTGAACATCGTCATTATATTCTTAGGAACTGAGAAAAGACTTCCTCAGCCATAATCACACCATAGGTAATACAGCAGGCATTGTCACCCACACCAAGCAAAGATGCATTGGCAACAAGGAGTGGCTGGTGACCTTTTGGAGGGAGAAATCACTCGAGCTGCTTGACCTGGTGATATCCATCATTCTGACATTCTTTACTATTATTTTTTCCTGGTGGCAAACCCACTGGATAATAGGCCCTTTCCATTTAAAAACTGAATAAGGAGCTCAAAAATAAGAAATGTATGCAAGATATGCAGAATATGCAGAACAGCTGGGTCAGATTGAGATGTGGAAGATAATTTGTTGAATCCTAACAGGCCAAAAACTTCTTGGTGGATCATTTCTGGGAGGTGAAAATAAGAAAGATGGTGAGAGCTCTTGGATGGTGCATCATTCTCAATGCAGTTGTAGCTTTCCACAAAAGGCCAAATAATTCAGGAATGCTACTTAAAATCTACCAAAATTCACAAGAAAATTTTGGCTACAAAGTGAGGAAAGGTCTTTCTATGGACTACTTAAACATTCTAAGAGAAAAAAGAAAATGTCTTACTACCAGGAAGAATAAAACATTCATGGGTGGTAATACCATTTAAGATAAAATACACAACTTTTTGAATGATAAGAAATTAGGGGCCGGCCCGGTGGCGCACTGGAGAGAGCACCGCTTGGGAGTGTGGCGGCGCTCCCGCCGAGGGTTCGGATCCCATGTGCAGACCGGTTCCCACTCACTGGCTGAGCGCGGTGCGGGCGCAACACCGAGGGTTGCGATCCCGTTGCCGGTCAGTAAAAAAAGACAAAAAGGAAAAAAAAAAAAAAGAAAGAAATTAGGATCATCTTAAAAAGATGAATACATTGGACTTATAAGAGAACGGAAACCTTTAAAACATTATGGTTATTAAAATCTAAATTGTCCAATTATATATTTTAAATTACTTAATTAGTCTATAAGTTTTGAGATGCTTCTTACCCCAGAGCCCAATATCATCATTCTTTTGACTGCCTAAAAATAAAAAGAAAAATAAGAAATTCCACTTTTGGCTGTTACTATAAAGAGGGAGGGGTGAAATTAACATTATAATTTATGACTATTCTCATTTAGACCAAACCAAGCTAAATTTTCTGCGGTTGATTGTCATTCATGTTGCAGCCAATTTAAATATTTTGAAAGGATGGTTTATATTACTTTTTTCATGTTCACAGACAATATTAATTTTGAATAAATAAAAATTGTTCTTTGTGTACATTGCCCTAAAATTTTATTTTTTATTTTTCTGCCAGTTTTTTCTTTGAAAAATAATTGATTATATTTGTGGGGCACAGAATCAAATATCAATACAGGTGCACAATACGTGGTAATCAAATCAGGATAATTAATGTACTTATGTTTACAAAATGTAATCAGTTTCTGTGACTGACCCTCAACTAGTTTCTCACCAACCCTCCCTTCCCACCTTGTATAAATGCAGTTCTGTTCTCTTTTTTATTTAAGTTTAATGTATTGTTGTGATTCTTTCCTTCTTTCCTTCTTTCTCTGTTTCTTTCTTTCTTTTAGATCCCACTATGAGAGAAGATATGCAGTATTACTTTTCCTGTGTCTGGCTTATTTCACTTAGCATAATTTTCTCCCAGTTCATCCATGTTGCTGCGAATAGCAGAATTTCATTCTCTTTTTATGGCAGAGTGGTATTCCATGGTGTATATATACCACATTTTCCTTATCCAGTCATCTGTCAATGGACATTTAGGTTGGTTCCAACTCTCAGCTATTGTAAATAGAGCTGCAATAAACACGGGAGTGCAGGTATCCCTTCAACACAATGATTTCCATTCTTTTGGGTATGTACCTAGAAGTGGGATTGCTGAATCATGTGGCAGTTCTATATGTAGTTGTCTAAAGAGCCTACATACTGGTTTCCATGATGGCTGCACTAATTTACAGTCCCACCAACAGTGTAGGAGGATTCCCCACTCTCCACATCCTTGCCAGTACTTATTATTCTCTGTCTTTTTGATAATAGCCAGTCTAACCGGGGTGAGATGATATCTCAGTGTGGTTTTGATTTGCATTTCTCTGATGCTGAGTGATGTTGAGCATTTTTTCATGTATCTGTTGGCCAATTGTATATCTTCATGTAAGAAATATTTATTCAGCTCTTTTGCCCATTTTTTAATTGGGTTGCTTGTTTTCTTACTGTTGAGTTGTTTGAGTTCTTTGTATATTCTGGATATTAATCTCACTTTTCAGATGCGTAATTTGCAAATATTTCTTCCCATTCTGTAGGTTGTCTTTTCACTCTGTTAATTGTTTCTCTTACTGTGCAGAAGCTTTTTAGCTTGATATAATCCCATTTCTTTTTTCTTTTGTTGCCTGTGCTTTTGGGGTCATATTCATTAAGTCTTTGTCCAGTCCTATATCCTGAAGTGTTTCCCATATGTTTTCTTTTAGGACTTTTAGAGTTTCAGGTCTTATGTGTTAGTCTTTAATCCATTTTGAGTTGATTTTGGTATACAGTGAGAGGTACAGGTCTAGTTCCATTTTCTTACATAGGGATTTCCAGTTTTCCCAGCACCATTTATAGAAGAGACAGTCTTTTCCCCAATGTATATTCTTGTTACCTTTGTCAAAGATCAGTTGGTTGTAAGTATGTTGGTTGATTTCTTGGTTCTCTATTCTGTTCCATTGGTCTGAATGTCTATTTTTATGCCAATACCATGCTGTTTTGGTTACTATATCTTTGTGGTATAGTTTGAAGTCAGGGAGTGTTATGCCTCCAGCTTTATATTTTTTGCTCAAGATTGCTTTGGCTATTTGGGGTTTTTTATTGTTCCATATGAATGTTAGGATTGTTTTTCTATTTCTGTGAAGAATGTCATTGGTATTTTGACAGGGATTGCATTGAACCTGTAGATTGCTTAGGGTACTATGGACATTTTCAGAATGTTGATTCTTCCAATCCAAGAGAATGGAATGTCTTTCCTTCTTTTTGTGTCCTCATTAACATCTTTTAGCAGTGATTTGTAGTTCTTGGAGAGATCTTTCATCTCTTTTGATTAAATTAATTACTAGGTATTTCAATTTTTGGTGAGTATTTCAAATGAGCTTTTTTTCTTGATTTCTTTTTCTGCTAGTTTGTTACTGGAGTATAAAAAAGCTACTGATTTTTTTTTTTTTTTTTTTTTTTTTTTTTTTTTTTTTTTTCCCATTTCCGGCAAAAAATCGCAACCCTCAGTGTTGCCCCCC
>NW_007729823.1:33210-46349 GCF_000696425.1 Galeopterus variegatus | reverse complement strand
TGGGATCCGAACCCTCGGGCGGGAGCGCCGCCGTGCTTCCCAAGTGGCGCACTTATCCAGTGCGCCACCGGGCTGGCCCCAAAAAGCTACTGATTTTTGCATGTTGGTTTTATATCCTGAAACTTTACCAAAATCATTTATCAGCTCTAAGAGTTTTTTGATAGAGTCTTAAGGTTTTTCTATATGTAGGATCATGTCATCTGCAAATAGGGACAATTTGACTTCATCTTTTCCAATCTGTATGTCCTTTATTTCTCTTGCCTGACTGCTCTGACTAGTACTTCCACTACTATGTTAAATAGAAGTGGTGATGGTGAGCATCCTTGCCTTGTTCCTGTCCTTAAGGGAAAGCTTTTCCCAATTCAGGATGATATTGGCAGTGGGTTTGTCATATATGGCTTTTATTGTGTTGAGATACTTTCCTCCTATACCTAATTTGCTAAGAGTCTTTATCATGAAGGGATTTTGAATTTTGTCAAATGCTTTTTCTTCATCTATTGAGATAATCATATAGTTTTTGTCCTTGATTTGGTTGATGTGGTATATCACATTTATGGACTTGTGTATGTTGAACCATCCTTGCATCTCTGAGATGAATTCCACTTGATCATGGTTTATAATTTTTTTGATGTGTTGCTGTATTTCGATTGCTAATATTTTGTTGTGGATTTTCATGTCTATATTCATCAAAGATATTGACCTGTAGTTTTCTTTTTTTGTTGTTTGTCTGGTTTTGGTATCAGGATGATGCTGGCCTCATAGAATGAATTTGGGAGAATGGCTTTCATTTCAATTTTTTAGAATAGTTTGAACAGAATTGGTATTAAATCCTCTTTAAAGGCTTGGTAGAATTCAGTGGTAAAGCCATCTGGTCCTGGGCTTTTCTTTGTTGGGAGATTGCTGATTACTACTTCAATCTCATTACTTCTTGTTGGTCTGTTCAGGTTTTCTATGTCTTCTTGGTTCAGTCTTGGTAATTTGTATGTGTCAAATAATTTATCCATTTCCTCCAGGTTTTCAAATTTGTTGGCATACAGTTATTTGTAATAGTCTCTAATGATTCCTTGTATTTATGTGGTATCAGTTGTAATGTCTCCTTTTTCATTTCTGATTTTTATTTGGGTCTTCTCTCTTCTTTTTTTAGTTAGCCTTGCTAACAGTTTGTCTGTTTTGTTTATCTTCTCAAAAAAAATTTTTTTTTTTTTTTTTACTTTTTCCGTGTCCGGCAACGGATCGCAACCCTCAGTGTTGCCCCCGTACCGGACCAGGACCGGCAACGGGATTGCAACCCTCGGCATTGCCCCCGCGCCTCGCTCAGCCAGCGAGCGGGAACCAGTCTGTATGTGGGATCCGAACCCTCAGCGGGAGCGCCGCCACGCTTCCCAAGCAGCGCACTAGCGCAGTGCGCCACCGGGCCGGCCCTCAAAAAAATATTTTTTATTTCATTGATCTTTTGTATCATTTGGGGGGGTCTCTATTTCATTTAGTTCTGCTGTGATCTTAATTATTTCTTTCCTTCTCCTAATTTGGGGGTAGGATTGCTCTTGTTTTTCTAGTTCTTTGAGGTGTAGTATTAGGTTGTTTGAAAACTTTCTACTCCTTTGATGTAAGTATTTATTGCAATTAACTTCCTTCTTAGTACTGCTTTTGCCGTATCTTTCAGGTTTTGGTATGATGTGTCTTTACTTTCATTAGTATCAAGAAATTTTTTATTTCCTGTTTAATTTCTTCTCAGATCCATGGGTAGTTCAGGAACATGCTGTTTAATTTCCATGTGTTTGTATAATTTACAGAATTTCATTTGTTATTGATTTCTAACTTTAATCTGTTGTGGTCTGAAAAGATACTTGAAATTATTTCACCTTTTTAAAATTTGTTGAGACTTGATTTGTGACCTACCATGTGGTCTAGCCTGGAGTTTGTCCCATGTGCTGATGAGAGGAATGTATATTCTGTAAATGTTGGATGAAATATTCTGTAGATATCTGCCAAGTCCAATTAGCCTAAAGTGTAGTTTAAATCTTGTGTTTCTCTGTTGATTTGTTGCCTAGATGATCTGTCCAGTACTGAGAGAGGTTTGTTCAGGTCCCCAACTATTGTCATATTGGGGTCTATCTCTTTTTTTAGGTCTAATAGTGTTTTCTTTATATATCTGGGTGCTCTGGTATTGGGTACATGCATATTTGAGTGTTATGTCTTCTTGCTGAATAGTTTCCTTTAACATTACATAATGGACTTCTTTTTCTCTTTGTATGGTTTTTGGTATAAAGTCTATTTTATCTGATATATGAGTAGCTGTTCCTGCTTGGTTTTTGTTTCCATTTGCTTGGTATGTCTTTTTCCATCCCTTCATTATTAGTCTGTATACACCTTTACTGGTGAGATAAGTGTCTTGAAGACAGCATATAGTTGGGTCTAGCTTTTTAATCCAATCAGTTAGTATGTGTCTTTTGAGTGGGAAATTTAATCCATTTACATTTAAGGTTGTTATTGAGAGGTACTGTCTTAATCCTGTGATTTAATGCTCTTCCTATGATTGATTTAAATATATTTTATTCCTTTCTTTCCCTTTTATTGTTTGTCTTCAGTCTTCATTTGTTTTTTGGAGGTGATATGGTATAGTTTCTTTCCCTTTCTCATTTGCATATCTCCTCTACCAGTGGTGTTTGTTCTTTCTAGTGTATTCGTAGCAGTGATTATTATTTTGGGGGTTCAAGGTACAGGACTCCTTAAAGGATTTCTTCTAGAGCTGGTTGTGTGATGGTGAACTCCCACAGCTTTTGTTTGTCTGGGAAATACACTATTTCCCCTTCATTTCTGAAGGATAGCCTTGCTGGGTAAAGTTTTCTTGGTTGGCAGTTTTTTTCTTTTAGTACTTTGAATATATCATCCCAATCTCTTCTGGCCTATTGAGTTGCTATTGAGAAGTCTGCTGTTAGTCTGATGGGGATTCCTTTATAGGTGACTTGATGCTTTTCTCTTGCTGTTTTTAAGACTCTCTTTTTGTGTTTGACTTCTGATATTATGTCTTGTGTGTCTCAGAGAGGACCTTTTTGGGCTGAATCTGTTTGGGAACCTTTGAGCCTCTTGGATCTGGAAGTCCATATCTCTACCAATACCTGGGAAGTTTTCTGCTGTTATTTCATTGAATATGCTTTCAATGCCTTTTCCTTTTTCCTCCTGCTCCAGAACACCCATGGATTGAATATTTGTCCACTTAAGGTAGTCTGCTACCTCCCTTAGATTCTCTTCGTATTTTTAAATTCTTTTCTCTTTTTCTTTTTCTTTTTCTGTTTGGGTTATTCCAAAAAGACTGTCCTCAAGAGCAGAAATTATTTCTTCTGCTTGCTCTAGCCTGTTGCTTACACTCTCAATTGTAGTTTTTATTTCATTGAATGAGTCTTTCAGTTCCAGGAGTTCTGCTACATTCATTTTATGGAATTTATCTCTTTGTAAATTTCATCCTTCAAGTCTTGGATTGTGTTTCTTGTTTCATTGTGTTGTCTGAGTCTTTCTGTATCTCACTGAGTTTGTTTAAGATTGTTAGTCAAAATTCCTTTTCAGACATTTCAAGGATTTCCTGCTGTATAGAGTCTGGTACTGGAGAATTATTGCATTCCTTTGGTGGTGTCATATTTCCTTGTTTTTTCATATTTCTAGTCTCTCTACATTGATTTCTAGTCATCCAGTTGAGCAGTTGCTTCTTCTATTAGTCTGAACTATTAGTCTGAAGTGGGCTTTGAAGAGAGGCATTTCCTCCTGTAAATGTGTTTTATATTGATTATTGACTAGGGTATATTAGTATTGGTTCTGGGTAGACTCAGCAGTGCAGTCTCTGTGTGGGTACTTCTGCCATATTCAGTGTTGGAGTTGTGTGTGAATGACTCTGTGGTGTAGTCACTGGGGCACTTAATGATTTCTTGTTGAGGTTAGTTGGGATGTTGAGGATGGGGGCCAGCACTTGAGGTCATTGTCTCTGTGTGGGTACTTCTGCCATATTCAGTGTTGGAGTTGTGTGTGAATGACTCTGTGGTGTAGTCACTGGGGTACTTAATGATTTCTTGTTGAGGTTAGTTGGGATGTTGAGGATGGGGGCCAGCACTTGAGGTCTTGGATGAAGTGCTTGGATTCCATGTCATTCTTTGGCTGGGGTGAATGACTCTAGGTGGACTTGTTGGCTCTCCTGTTAGTGTCCCATGACACTGATGCTTTCAGTGGGGTATACTAGATCTCCTCAGCTTGGATGAGTGACCGTTGGCAAGGCATCTCTTTCCTTGTTCCTATAGACTAAGGCTTTTCCTGGGTTCTTGCTTCCCTTGGTTGACGGCTGAATTGGTGATGGCTGGGAATTTTCTCCTGTAAACTATTTGGCTATGCTGGGTTTTTGTATTCTCCAGGTTGTCTATGTGTGACTCCCCTGGGTGAAGGCTGTCATGCTCACTGCACATGGGGTGAAATTCCTCCTGTGAATTGTGTCACTGGGTTGTATGTCTGCACTGGATTACCTCTTTCTGGTGTCTCCATTTGTGACCCTTTTTGTGTCAATATGTTGTGGCAGTGGTGGGTCCTGCCCTCGGCCAGTCTGACTGGTGCAGCAGTGGTGGTAGCAGTTTGTGTGGCTGCAGGTGGCAGCAGTAGCAGAGCAGTGGGGCAGGCAATAGCAGTCAGGGTCCTGTACCCAGCTAGTCTGGCTACCGCTTCACCATTGGCAGGGTGGTGTGGGTGGGGGTTCCACGCCCAATCAATCCGGCTGATGCAATGGCTATGGTAGCAGCAGCCACACTGCATGCGACTATGGTGAGAGTCCCACGTGTAGCAGGGTTGGCTGGAGGTGGCTCAGGCAAGGGTCCTGTGCACAGCTGGTCTGGTTGGTGAGGCTGTATGAATGGCCTGTGGAGATCGCTGCTACACTGCAGGTGGGTGCAGCAGGGGTCTCATGCACAACTTGGCTGGTTAGTGAGATGGCTTGGGTGGGAGTCCCAGATATGGCTGTTCCATCTGGTGCCATAGCATGGAAGGTCCATGGTGATGGTCGCTGCACGGCAGGCAGCAGCAGGGGGATACACCCCCAGATGGGATGGTTACTGCTTCAGCATCAGCAGGGGGTCCCATAACCAGCCAGTCCCACTGGTACAATGTCTATGGTGGCAGCAACTGCACTGCACCCAACTACGGCAGGGGAACCTACAAGTAGCTGAGCTGGCTGCTGAGCCTGCTTGTGCGGGAGTCCCGCGCATGGCTGATCTGGCTGGTGTGGCAGCATAGACAACCACTAGCAAAGCCTGCTGCACTGCAGGAGGCTGAGGCAGGGGTCCTGCGCATGGCCTGCTGAGCTGTGCAGCAATGTGGGCAGGGATTCTGTGCAGGGCTGGTCTGGTTGGAGCTGTAGTGCTGGTTTGGATGTCTACCAGGAACACTGTGGCTGGAGCTGCACTGCAAGCGACAGCAGCGTGGGATGGGACGAAACTCAACAGTGGGATGGTGCAAGGCGGTCCTGAGGCCTGACAATGTCACCGGCAAGTGCAGCACTGTATCAGTGGGCCTGTTCTGGTCATCTTCTGTGGAAGAAACGCATCCTACATTTTTTTAGTCCACCACCTTCCTACAATTCCCCCTAAAATTTTAATAGTAGCAAATTCAAGTTATCACTTTTCTCTTTAAGGAAATATATTAAATGAGCTAGATTCCTGTTTGTTTATATTCCTTATGGGGGGAAATTAATTGGGCAGGAGCTAGATTAAATTGGGCATATCAAGAACTCCTGTAGCCCTCTCTTAGGTTATTTAATTTTTAGAGGATCAAGGGACTCATGGTACCTCTGAAGTACAGTAGGGTTTTTTCCTCCTGATCATAGCATAAAATCTCAGGAAAATACAATACTTTTATCTAAAATGCATTTTAATATTCAAAGCCTCAACATGGATACTTTATTATTATAGCAACTACTTTCTGATATATATTTCTATATATTTCAAAAATCTGAATTCTGCTTTTTCTCACTTTCATGCCATGGACTTCAAAGACCTCCTGACAGCTCAGTTACACAGGGCAGGCCTGAGAGGTGAGCAGGATCACTCCTCATACAGTTGATGCAGTGAGAATCTGCTTAAAACAGAATTGTTTTAAGAAATAAGACTTTCAGTTCCTTCTAGATGTCATACACAGTTAAAATGCAGTGTGGTGGTGGAGTTTAAAGCATGAACTCGAACATGAACTTCAGAGTTTAATAAGACTTGTATTCACGTCCAGTTGGCTCAGTGGGTTAAGAGTGTGATGTTAACAACACCAAGGTCAAGGGTTTGGATCCCTTTACTGGCCAGCCGCCAAAAACAAAGGGTCGCCAAAACAAAAAACAAAACCTGTGTTCAAATCTTCTCTCCCCCAATTTCTAGATGTTTGACTCAGTGTCTCAGAGTGCTCAGCTTACATAAATTAGGGTGATTAGAAGGAATCAATGAGACGATGCATGACAAAGGCTCAGCACAGAACCTGGCCAGTGTTAAGTGTGCCGTCAATGACAGTTGTTATTATCATGCATTCCAGGTGCATATGTACTTACCTCGTGCTTCCAGCCAGCCTCTTAAATACAAAGGCAAAATTATATATGCACATTATGTATGATAAGAACACCTTTCTTTAGAAGAGACTTCATTTCATCTCATATATGCTCTTATTTAGCCCCATGACAATACCATGTATTGGGAAAGACAGTCACCAAACAGCTTGAGCTTCTGCTTGCCTCTTGCTGCATTTCTCCTGTTTGCATTCAATCTTTTGTGCTTTAGGACGCTATCTTGCTGTGTATTTGAAAATTAAACACTGTTCTTGAGGTTTTGGGTACGGAAATATATATTTTTCTCCTATTAAATCATTATCTCAAGCTTTTTAAAATGCTTTACTTTTTATTTCTTTACTATAAAAAGATGTATTTTCATTAAGGCAAGGGAGATTCAGGCAGTTTCATGGCCTTTTAAAAACAGTTTTGTACAAGTTATTCATTGTTTTAAAGTTCATGGTACATTTTAACTTGACAAAGTAGTTTTAAATACTGAGAGGGAAATGGTGTAGGTGATTCTCAGAATTGATAAAAATACCTTAATAATCTAGTAGGTAAATATAATTGATTTGGGTAAGGGGCACAGAATAATTAGTTTTGTAATAATGAATATGCTTATAATATTGACTCGATCATCACAAATTGTATATAAATACTGATAGTCAACTCTGTACCCCATAAATATGTACAATTATGTTTCAATTAAAAAATAAATAAATAAATAAATACAATTGCTGGATTATAATTATAGTTGTAATTGCTGGATTGTAATGGCAACTCTAATCTGGACATTCTTGTAAAAAAAATGCTTTTCTCTTCAGAAAATCTGTTGCATTTTGAAGGCCTGTTGCTGAAAGGGCATAAGGAGAATAGAGAATAAAACTTCTATTAGCATGGAAGTGTGCCCTCAGTTAGGTAAAGAGACACCACCCTTAAATTTTAATGAATAATAAAACCTAACTGGCATCCAGGAAATCAAAGTAAACAATGATTTCGGAAACGACCCCTAAATCCTTTAATAATGATACGTATCTACTGATCTCAGACACTGGGAAGAGAAAGGACAGATCTCATCTTCTTTATCTTCTGATTCACTCTGCAACCAGACAGAACACAAGAGGGTGTGTGTGTGTGTGTGTGTGTGTGTGTGTGTGCGCGCGCGCGAGAGAGAGAGAGAGAGAGAGAGAGAGAGAGAGAGAGAGAGAGAGAGAGAGATTGAGATTGCTGGACACAACCCTGGGGTATGGCTGGAGGGGATAAATTATAGATTTTTGCAGTCAGTTAAAGAAAAGAGTGCAGAACATTTCCACATAAATAGAGCAAGGAGCAAAGGAACAAAGGACACAAAAATGCAAAATCCTGAAGAGAAAGAAAGAAAACATGTGACAGATCAAGCAGGAATCTTTAGTGAGGAAATGCTGGGTTTTCTTAGACCACCAAACCAATGGACCGTTTTAGCCGAAAGCTAGGCACAAAAATGCAAAATCCTGAAGAGAAAGAAAGAAAACATGTGACAGATCAAGCAGGAATCTTTAGTTGAGGAAATGCTGGGTTTTCTTAGACCACCAAACCAATGGACCGTTTTAGCCGAAAGCTAGGCAGAATCCCTGCAAGGATAACATTTACTCTTTACTTGTTCGGTGGAGGCTGTCATCACTTTTATGGCTAAAGTTTGTTTTCTAGGCTTCTGACTCCACTGCCTGACAGTGTGAGCTTCTGGAGAAGCCATCTGCCAGGTGGAGCACAGGGTGGAAGGGGTGGGTCTGGAGCAGTGCTGGGTTCCCGGCACTGCTGCGTGAACACGCCCATGACCGGTTCCTTCCTGGCCATCACCAGCCATCTCTCATCTCCCTCTTCCAGCCAACTTCCAGTTGGCTGACGGCCAAATAAGAAATTGGATAAAGAAGGATGTTTGTTCTGTGTATGTATGTACTTTGATTCATGAAGGTATAGGGGAATGTAAAATACTTCCCCAAAACTGTTTAAAAATCTCTAAGCATTTGAGAAATAAAAAAGAAAAATTAGACTTGCAATTTGCATAGGCATTCATTCTTAAACAGTGAGTTGTGTTTACTTTATGGCGTTGCACCAATAAAACAGAAATTTCACGCAGCAACCATTACACCACTTTTATTACCGTCCACAAGAGCATGGGCCCGTGAGTCACATCTGTTTGCATTCCCCAGTCTGCTGCACCTAATGAAATTTTTAAAATCTCTCCTCCCCCATGCTATTAACTGTTGAAAGGAGGGGCTGCTTAGTAATTCTACACCTGTTCAAGTCCACGCCTATCAACTTGCTAAGCTTCCCAAACAAGTGCAGAGAGCACGAGAACATCCGAGTCTGGGGCGGCGTTGGTGGTGACTGCCCCTGGGATCGGCTTTTTGGGTTTTTGCTCAGAGGCTCTAATGTATCTCCTACAATGGCAGTTGATGACAGCAATTTATATTCCAGAACGAAGAACAAACTAAATTCACCTCAAAATGATTATAAATCAACAAGACGGAGTAGCCTGCCACCTGAACTACTCATAGGAAATGACATTAGAGGAAGACTTCAAAGAAACATTAAGCACTTGGAACCCATTCACCTGAGGCGCCCCAAAAAGAGACCATCCATATTTCCAGGTAGGAATTGTTTAAGTTTATGCCTTCCAGTTAAAATAAAGCAAAGCAAAACTAAACTAAACTAAGGACTATATTTTATTTGTTACAATCAGATGTTAATTTAAAATTAACTTGGGATACATTCAAAGGTTACTTTAAGTAGCCAATTAAACTACTTTGAATGTAAAAGTTAGGATAATTTTTCAATCTGAAAGCACTCTTTCTTCTTCCTTTTAGTTTCTTTATTGACTGTAACATCTTTAAGGATCTGTAAACAGGCAGCCCTTTTATTACTTGTCAGCATCAGCGGGATTGTGGAACTGCTTCGCTTGCAGTCCTGAAGAATTCCAAGCTACGTTTCATTCTCTGGCATATTTTCTTTATTTTGCAAGATTACTGGATTGTTGAGTGAAGTTGATGTTTGTGTGCACCAGAAATTAACACCATTAAATACTCCATTGCATGCTTCAAATTCCTGTCTTGCATCAGAGCCTAAAACCATTTGTAGTAAAGGGCTCCATTAAACAATGTGTATGGTGAAATGTATTAGAGAACAGGAGACACATGGATTTCAATCTTGATAAAGAGACTTGATGTCTGTTTTAGATGTTTATGTGTGGCTTTTACAGATATGCAGATAGTGTAAGGTACCTGTGACAGCAAACCTAACTGAGCTATTGAAGTGATTTCACAGAGTATGAATTATTTAGTCAACTTGGTTTCAATATTCTTAGCATAGGAAATTCCAGGGAAAACTGGAAATGGCTTTTTTGTTGTGGTTGACTGATTTATTGGCTCCTTCTTTATGGAGGATAGATTAGACTCAACTGCTGAGGGCTAACTCTATAACAATAGAAAACCAAACAATAATTCAGTCAGGTTTTACTTCATCAAAATTATATTGACTCTCCTAGCAGTGGACTCTTTATATGCGTTAGGAAATAACTAGAAGATGGTGTAGAGCTATGGGACCCAAGCCCACAAACTAAACATTGCATTTCTTTAGGAGGCTGTCGCTTTAATGAATTTCTTCTTGGTTCAGTGATGTTGCCCTTGTGTCAAACTCTTCTGCAAAAAAAAAAAAAAAGCCCAGCCTAGAACGGGCCAGAGGGAGTAGGTGTGTGCGTGTGTTGAGGGGAGGGGGAGGGGAATGATAAGAAACATGCTGGAAGGAGGAGCATTTAAGTGTCCAAAGTATCTAACAAAACACAGTCACTTTCTGCCTGTTCTCTTTGGTCTCCTGAGGGTGCCCAAGAGCTTGGCCCGCCTTGTTCTGAAATCACATGGCACGAAGCACTTTCTGATGAGTTGGTTCACTGGCACTTCTTCCAGAACCTTCTCCCAAGGCTGTTCTTCACCTTCTGCTTGTTCCTCTCTTCCTTTATTCTTAGGTTTAACGTGTCTGGATCCATGTACATTATAATCCATCCTGCTTCTCTCTACCACCACCGACACAGCCCACCCCCACACTTCGTGAAGGCTTCTCCTCCTCTCCCAGCAACCAGATGCCAGGAGGACGCCTCAGTCCTGCAGCTACAAGTCCCGTTTTGCCTTCTCTCTCCATAAGGTCATCTGGCCCTGCTTGTCTGCTACAGCCACAAAATGTGAAAAGGCCTCTTAGATTGGATCTTACATAAGTTATCTTTTCTAAGATTTTGAGTTGACAGAATTAATTTGACAAAGTGAGTTGTGAAAAGAGTTGAGTGCTAGTCTGGACTGTGTCCCTAACTGCTGTGTGTTCTCCACGCTAGCTCACTGACCCCTGTGGCCTTCAGCTGTGTCATTCAGTTCTGCCTGTTTCTGCCCTCGATGCTCTCCTTGGGGACAGCAGCAGGAGACAGACTCTTCCCACTCCTCTCCCAGTCTCTCTGCCAACGTATCCAATGGACAAGTTAGAGAGTTACCTGCCCAAGGTTTGAGCAATACTGACTACTTAATTTCTAAGTCCCCTCTCAGCTAAATCATGACTCCACTGGCATGCAGGTTGCACCAACTACTTTTTACAGTGGATGATTTAGAAATCCCACGAGGCTGCCAATCCTGCCACAGCACATACACACACCTGAAAGCAAATGCATACAGATTGTGATAATTATTCTCATTTTATGCTGCTCTGTAGCTGCACATGAAGAGCTAATATAATAGATGTGGGACCCAAGGGTCAGAGAAATGAAGGCTCATCTCAAAATGAATAAAGGACAAAACTTGGGCTCAGACGTAGGTCTTTTGATTCCAATTTCAAGCTGTTTCCATTATAGTCCACTACACTCCATTATCCACTGTTGTCATGTGTCCGATGAGATTCAAGACTTGAGAATACATCAGTGTTCTGATCGGCTTTCACTCTGTCCCTTACGTTTGCATAGACAACTTCATCCTCCACCTCAAGTCTAATATTTTCAATCGTGCACTGAATTATTGATGGATTGGTGGATCATTTCATTCTTTCATTCACAAAATGTTCATTTAGTTCTTGCACTGTTAGGGATAAACCTTCAAGAATCTAGCTCCATATTAACCCTTTTGTTCATTTCACCCTTTTCTCCTCTCAGGGCCATCTCACACTGCAGATAGTTATCTACCTAACAGGCAAATCTCTGTGTTTCGTTGCCTTGCTTAAAATTCCTCAGGGTTGCCACTGCTTTTAGGATAAAGTCCAAACTCCTTAAGGTGAAGTACAAGAGATGCAAAATCTGTCCACTGCTTTCATTCCCAGGCTTATCTCTTACCACTCCTTCCACTTGTGTCCCAGCAAACTCACCCAACTTCAGATCCCTGTGGCCCTTCCCACTTGCTTTTCTGGCATATGCACTGTATACTCTACCTACTCAGTTTCACTTAAGTTCCACCTCAGCGTCAGGTGTCAGCATGACATCCATTCTTCCAGGAAGTTTTCCTGACCCCCACACCAGGGGTGGGTCCCTTCTGTGTCCTTCTGTAACACCTTGGTTTTCCTGTCACATCACCTGTCACACTATATTGTAATTATCTGTTTGCTTGTCTGTGTTTCCTACTAGCCAGTGATCCAGAGACAGTGTTAGTCTTGTTAACCATTGTATACCTAGTACCTGTCACAATGCCTGGTACACAGTATGCATTCAAATAAATATTTATTCAATTGACTCAAATTTCACTGAATGGAATTAACTCTTGGCATACCTTGTATGCTCTGCCTTCTTCCAAATTCCATTTATGCCATTCTGCCTCATTTCCCAACACACACACACACACACACACACACACACCCTTGTGTTCTGTTATGTCATTTATTTCATTCTCCCCCCGGGATTGAAGGCCCAATTCTTTTTATTCTTTTATTTTTTTTTTTAATCTATGCTCCAGCATTTATTTTGTGTATGGGAAAATTTTCTTTCTTTTTTTTTTAAATTTAATTTTATTTTGTCAACATACAATGTAGTTGATTATTGTGGCCCATTACACACACACCCTTGTGTTCTGTTATGTCACTTATTTCATTCTCCCCCCGGGATTGAAGGCCCAATTCTTTTTATTTTTTTATTATTTTTTTTTTAATCTATGCTCCAGCATTTATTGTGTATGGGAAAATTTTCTTTCTTTTTTTTTTAATTTAATTTTATTTTGTCAACATACAATGTGGTTGATTATTGTGGCCCATTACCAAAACCTCCCTCCCTGCACCCTCTCCTCCCTCCCTCCCAACAACCTCATATCTGTTCGCTTATCATATCAACTTCAAGGAATTGTAATTGTTGTGTCTTCTCTCCCCCCCAGTTTATTTATGTATTTATTTATTTATTTTTAGCTCCCACAAATAAGTGAGAAGCTGTCTTCTCTCCCCCCCCCCAGTTTATTTATGTATTTATTTATTTATTTTTAGCTCCCACAAATAAGTGAGAACATGTGATATTTCTCTTTCTGTGCCTGACTCATTTCACTTAATATAATTCTCTCTAGGTCCATCCATGTTGTTGCAAATGGCAGTATTTCATTCTTTT
>NW_007729823.1:24190-32210 GCF_000696425.1 Galeopterus variegatus | reverse complement strand
AGTTTCATTCTCCTGCATATGGATAGCATTTGCTGAAGAGGCAGTCTCTTCCCCAGTGTATAGGCTTGGTGCCTTTGTCAAAGATCAGACAGCTGTAGGTGTGTGGGTTGATTTCTGGATTCTCGCTTCTATTCCATTGATCACTGTGTCTGTTTTAATGCCAGTACCATGCCGTTTTTGTTATTATAGCTTTGTAGTATAGTTTAAAGTCAGGTAGTATTATGCATCCAGTTTTACTTTTTTTGCTCAGAATTGCTTTGGCTATGTGTGGTCTTTTGTTATTACATATAAATGTCTGGATAGTTTTTTCCATTTCTAATAAAAATGTCATTGGAATTTTGATGGGGATTTCATTGAATTTGTATATCACTTTGTGTAGTATGGACATTTTCACAATGTTAATTCTTCCAACCCAACGGCATGGGATATCCTTCCATCTTCTTGTGTCCTCTTTAATTTCTCTCAGCAGTGATTTGTAGTTCTCATCATAGAGATTTTTCACATCCTTGGTTAACTCTATTCCTAAGTATTTTATTTTTTTGGTGGCTATTGTAAATGGGCAAGCTTTCTTGATTTCCCTTTCTGCATGTCCACTATTGGAGAATAGAAATGCTACTGAAAAAAGACATTGTACATTTTAAAAAGGGCCAATTTGTCAAAAAACCATAACAAGTACTTTGCTGAAATCATTTCTTAACTCCAAGAGTTTTTTTTTGTAGAGGCTTTAGGCTGTTCAATATATAAGATCATGTCATCTGCAAACAGGGACTGTATATAAACTCCCTGAAAATAGCAACCATGTGTTTTACTTTCTTGAATGGCCCAGTGGTCCAGGAGGGAGGAATTGCACAAAGCAGATGTCCGGTCAACCTCTGGTGATTGATTAACTGATGTCCTGTGAAACTGTGTCCATCATGTAGGGCCTATCTGATTCTAGCTCCAAGAGAGAATCTTCTGCAAATAGATACTGTCAAAGAGGAGGGTCTTTATACTGATTCTTAATCACAACATGAACTCCCGGTGGGGGAAATGCAAGTATGGCTTGTTTCAGTGCGTCATTCATTCACTAAAAATGTGCTAGGGTTCTACTAAATGCCAAGTATTCTTATAGGCCTTGGGAAGAGAGCAGAAAATCAGACAGTTTCTGGTCTAGACTGACAGGAAAGAATTTTCCTAGCAGGTGCCTTGTATATTGTACAACTCAATAAATACCTCAAGAATAAAAAAATGAATGAACCCCATGGTCACAGCAGTGAATCTTAATAAAGAAAATCAATACATTTTAAAATCGTGTTTACATAAAAACATCAAAAACTAACATTTTATCTTCCCTTAAAGAAGCCTCAACCATAGAATGCTGGTGTGAGTTCCCTGGCTGAGGTTCTGCAGTCTGGGGTCTCAAGAGACCAGGCAGTAAGAGTCCAGGTCTCTGTAGCAGACAAAGGGCCTGGTTTCTTCCCCCTTCTGAAAAAACTCCAGCAGCTGAGTCTGTAGCAGCAGGCCTGGCTCAGTTAAAGAAAGCAAAGGGAAGAGAGAGAAGTGGTCCTAACACATACCATGCCCATGGGCATTTTGGATTAAAATGAGCATTTCATCTTGCACCTGG
Organism: Galeopterus variegatus; assembly: GCF_000696425.1. Classification (NCBI taxonomy): domain Eukaryota; kingdom Metazoa; phylum Chordata; class Mammalia; order Dermoptera; family Cynocephalidae; genus Galeopterus; species Galeopterus variegatus. The sequence goes on along the minus strand of NW_007729823.1, from coordinate 30,604 downwards.
CAGAAAGTGGGGCTCAGACACCAGGTGTAATGGGTTGTTCATTCAGCTCTCTTAAGCAAACATGGTGGTTTGTTTAATCAGCTAGTTCTTAAAATATCCTACTGATTTTACAATCATCTGTTGCAAAAAGCAAGGAGTCATCTGCTTGGAAGAAACAGGCCGGTCCAGGTACTTCCTTGAGGCATGATCAGAGGACCAGAGCAATGAGGACTGCTCACAGCCAAGAGGAGTAGGGACCCCTGGGGACTCACATGACAGATACACCAGCATGTAGGCTTGTGTTGTTTCTCATTTTCATGTCAAAGTTCTGTTCCAAAGGCAATTTAGTTTTTTTCTTTCAAATTAGTAAAAATAACAGTAAAAATAGTTATTTGGAATTGTGTTATTTTTATAATTAAATGGATGTTGAACGTCTCTAAAGTAAAACTCCTTTATACTTTCTCTCACTCTGTATAGGTTTTTATTGGAAACACAGTGTACTCATAAGAACAATGGCAACTAGATGCTTCCTGGCCTCCCTTAGGGTGAACAGCCTCTATGAAGGAGCTGGTGAGGATGGATGTCCGGTCTGGGTTCCCTCTTGGGTGCCTTCTTATCACAGCACATGAAGGGCACTCTGTGATTAAGCACGCCTCCTCAAATATTATGCTCTGTGTTGGAATTCTGTTGTTCCAGAACCCTGCAGATTGGTGCCTTTGATGACATTTCAGAAGGGCCTTCAAGGGACTTGGGGTTCTTGGTCAGGGCATCCATAAACACATGCCATGAAAAGAGTGCTTTCTGGGATTGTGTTTGGTTGTCGTAGGTTGTGAATGGGCCCAGTGGTTACACTTTGTGACAACAGGAACCATGTCTCTTACACCGTGGTATTCCCCACAACACCCAGCACAAGGTTTTGCAAATGGTAGGTGCTTTTAAGAGCTGATGAAGTAGTCGGGCAAGGTGGTAGATGACGTGCAAGGAGAAATGTGTCACAACCACTCCACCAGCCACACCCCTGCCCATTTGGTCCCATCACTTCCTTAAACAGCCACCTGCAAGGCAGGCCATGCTCAGGGGCCAAAGTGAAGGGAGCCTCAGAGGCAGGAGTTTGAACCTTTCCTCTCAGGAAGGGATTTCAGCCCAAGAATTTCACAAAGTCATTAACTACTTCACACCTGGGTTCAGGTTCTGATCCTCCAACTTGCTAAACAGGTCACCGGGGACAAGTCACTTGATCTCTTAGAACCTGTCATCTATGGAATGGGAAGGCGAATACCGATTTCACTAGCTGTGTCAAGCCCAATTGAGACAATGCATGATTGTGAAATGATAGACAGCTGAGGTTGACCGTGTTATTTATTCTTATTCTTTGGTGATATTAAAGGTTTGTTTTTCATAATTAGCACTTTTTCTTTTGGGTGGGTGCTGGGTGCAATTGTAACACGTTTTGCAAATCTTCATGGTTGGAAAGTTATCCAAAGTTGCTAATCAGACCCTCTGCTAATGTCTCGTTATTCTATATAACAAGACACTACTAAAAGACCCATTATATTAAAAATTATTTATTTTATTCAAAATATTTTAACATTTACTTGTACGTGTTTGTGGGGTACAGTGTTTTGTTCAGTACATGCATATATTGCACAGTGACTCACTTAGGGTAGATGGCATCATTTCGTACCCTTTAGTCCACCATTTTCCTCCCATTAATCTGAATTTTCTCATAAGAAAAGATGAAGCGGAAACTCTTCTTTGTACTAAATGTCCATGTATATTCTAAGTCATTAAATTTAAGTGCATTGTCATGTGAGGTCTCTGCAAATTATACAATACTAGAAACATCAATGTCTGTGTTTAGTAAACTTACTTGTAGCTTTGTTGTATTTAATATTTTTCCCTAATTTTGTCTTTTTTAAGTCTTGCTTTTGGAAATTCAGCCCTTAAGTGTTTCTTTCAACAAAAACTTAGAATGTGAAGATAATTGGTTCATACTTGTGATTTTTTAAAAACCTCATATATAATATTATAAGTGAATTTACCATTCAAAATTAAATTACCTAAATATTAAGAGAGTTTAGACTTCAAAAACTTTTGGAAGTCAACACAACACTTTGATTTAAAATGAAATATTTATGACATTTCTTATTCGAAAGTACTGATGCAACAAAAACTGAAGTAGCCTGTTTACTTAAGTAAAAAAATTTATTTATTGCACAAGTTTATTAAGAGGGATGGAGTTTTTGTTTTAATGAGGCTGTTAGTGGTAACCTGGTTACTTTTAAGAAAAACAAAAATGCTAATATTGTAGTATTTATTTGCATAATTTATAAGCAAGGGGAAAATGTTTTTAGCTTTATTCAGGGACTCAGGGACTGATAGCAGAAAATGTTAGATTTATAGTTCAACCTTAGGGTTTTCTCCTTGTGGAAAGTTAAAAAAAAAAATACAGGTTCTGAATTCAGGACTTATGTAAGTATGTTGAGAAGTGATTTAAACAGGTTTAACCTAAAAGCAGTTTATTTCCATTTGCTGCTTTATAGCTAATGTATAGTTAGATTTGGGAGCTTTCATACACTTTTTCTTCTTATTCTTAAGTAATGCTCTAAATACATATTCACATCAAAACTATGAAAATATTTTTATGTCCATCTGATTTTATATAGTAAATACTCACTGTACTTCAGTGATACTTTTTAAGCACTTGTAATTGTCTGCATATGTAATATACTTTCAGAAAATGTTTGGGAAGAAAATGGCCATCCAGTCATTCAGTTACATGAGAAATGGCTAAACATTCTTTGATTCAAATAATTTAGAGAAAGTAGCTACCTATAGAATAATTGCCTTCAATATTTAATTATAATACTTCCATTTTTTTAATAGTCTATGGATTTGGGAGTAGGGGTTTACAAAATGAAATTAAATGGATAGTTATTTTTAAGTAACATGAATGTGAAAATTCATTACAGACAATCAGCATATCTTCAATCACAATTTTAATTTTTAAAATTTCCATCCTGGCCGGCCCAGTGGCGCACTGCTACAGTGCACCGCTTGGGAAGCGCTGCGGCGCTCCCGCCAAGGATTCGGATCACACATACAGACCGGCCGCTCACTGGCTGAGCGAGGTGCTGGAGCAACACCGAGGGTTGTGATCCCGTTGCCGGTCCTGGTCCGGTACGGGTGCGACACAGGGTTGCGATCCGTTGCCGGTCACGAAAAAAGACAAAAACGGAAAAAAAAAATTTCCATCCTAAATGAAGTAAATCCTTTTGTGCTGCACAACTGATTGTCAGATGCACCTTCAAACAATCTGGGAGTTCAAAGTACACAGTGAGGGAACCACACGGTTACTGATGGTGTGTACTCTTGTAGTTAGATCAGATTCACTGGTGCTGCTCCATCAGCTATCAAATAACACTCTTCTCTCCCACCCTAACACTTAAGAGAGACTAAAGTCATTTTCATGAATAATTAATACTGGATAGCATTTTAGAGTAAATGATTTTTTATGGGCAAGAAAGATATAATTTAAAGAAACTCTGNTTTTCTTCTTATTCTTAAGTAATGCTCTAAATACATATTCACATCAAAACTATGAAAATATGTTTATGTCCATCTGATTTTATATAGTCAATACTCACTGTACTTCAGTGATACTTTTTAAGCACTTGTAATTGTCTGCATACGTAATGTACTTTCAGAAAATGTTTGGGAAGAAAATGGCCATCCAGTCATTCAGTTACATGAGAAATGGCTAAACATTCTTTGATTCAAATAATTTAGAGAAAGTAGCTACCTATAGAATAATTGCCTTCAATATTTAATTATAATACTTCCATTTTTTTAATAGTCTATGGATTTGGGAGTAGGGGTTTACAAAATGAAATTAAATGGATAGTTATTTTTAAGTAACATGAATGTGAAAATTCATTACAAACAATCAGCATATCTTCAATCACAATTTTAATTTTTAAAATTTCCATCCTAAATGAAGTTAATCCTTTTGTGCTGCACAACTGATTGTCAGATGCACCTTCAAACAATCTGGGAGTTCAAAGTACACAGTGAGGGAACCACACGGTTACTGATGGTGTGTACTCTTGTAGTTAGATCAGATTCACTGGTGCTGCTCCATCAGCTATCAAATAACACTCTTCTCTCCCACCCTAACACTTAAGAGAGACTAAAGTCATTTTCATGAATAATTAATACTGGATAGCATTTTAGAGTAATTGATTTTTTATGGGCAAGAAAGATATAATTTAAAGAAACTCTGCTTTTAGATTTTAAGTATTGAAATAGGTGCCCCAGGGTAAATGGAAGGTATACATGAGAAAGACTACATCTATTCAACAAAAATTTAAACTATCTTGTTGAATGTCTTGATGGATGCAAAACACTGCAATTAAGACTCTGATACAATTTAAGTATTGAAATAGGTGCCCCAGGGTAAATGGAAGGTATACATGAGAAAGACTACATCTGTTCAACAAAAATTTAAACTATCTTGTTGAATGTCTTGATGGATGCAAAACACTGCAATTAAGACTCTGATACAGTGAATTTTGTTTTCATATCTAATGATTTACTACGAGAGCAAAGTTTATTAATTTGGGTGTTCATGCTTCCCTGGCACCAATATTTAAGCTCCCTGTTGCACCAGCTAATGGTGATGCTGACACCCTGTCATCTGGTACTGAAGCCCTAACAGGCAATGAAGCATTTCCCGGCAGGAAAATCCCAGGGACTTTCATCGTCCTCCTCATCAGGGTTTCTTTGATGGGGGGTTGTTTACACTTTTTAATGTATGTCTCTTCTCCACCCACTAAAAAACAGCCAAGTGGGAAAATGTCGTAAGTCAAATGTCCCTTCCCAGGGCCCAACTTCAAGAAGGGTTTCCGGTCTTTTGAGAAGATCTTCTAACCCCTGCATAACTAAGGGAATATTAATTTGTCAATTTAGAGCGTTGGTTTTCAAACAACTGCACAAATCCAGATTACTGGAGGAACTTTTTCAGAATCCGCAGGCACTGGCCTTGGCATTGATTTAGTAAGTGTAAACTGGGGCCGGCTCCTAACTGCATTGTGAACATTTTTCCCAGATGCATCTGACATTGTCTCATACCCTGGTTAAGAACTACTGACTTAAAGGAAGTGGAAAAGATCCTCAAAGATCAAAGTTATTCCTAAGCTTTTCCAAGTTTTGCGTGTAGGAAGTAGGAGGCAGCTGTGCCTGAAAGGCCCCATCACCAACCCATGCAATCCGGTCCCTTCCCACACATGCACCCAGACACCACCAGCCTCAAAGCTTAGTGTGTTCTCTGGCAGAAGAAGAACCTGTGTTATCTCTCCTAATAATGGCCTGATTTGAGCTCCATCATTTATGAACACCACCCTGGTCCCCACTCATGAGTGTAAACGTCAGAACGACCAAGTGCAGAGCTCCAGACTACCCATCTCATGGTCTTTGTTCTAATCCCTGCTCACGCCATAGGATAAAACACTAGGACTCTCTCTGTGCCTCTTCACAGTTTTTTAAAATGGTAGCAATGCCTGTTAGATGCAGCTGATTAGAATATGTTGAATGAATGAGAAACATTTTAAGTCCTTAAAAATAAAAGCTCTTTATAATATAAGTGATATCATAAAACATAGATATGTTTAATGAAAAAAGTTAATGAATATTATCCATGATACTGAGTGCTGCCCAGAAACTGCATTATTAGGAGATAGGATAAACTATAGCTACATATTTTCCTGTTGTTGAATCACATCCATCTGCACAACTTCTCAAAAGAAATATTGCCGAAACGTAATCACTATTAATAAGGATGTCACAAATCACTCCATGGTTATTTAGATAAAAAACAAAGCAGTTTCGGAGGACTGTAAACATCCCAAAGTCATGGCCTTGCACTTCGTCTTAATTTTGCTGAATTAGAAAGGGCTTTACTGTTTCAGATACACCCAAGTTGTTCAGACCTTCCTCAACAAAAAGTGGGTTATTGAACACTGTATGCTTAATCATGCTTAAGTTAATATTTATACTAATGATAGAAGCCGTTTTATTGGCAGCAAACTCTTCCTGATTTCCACACCAGACACTCCCACATGCACAAACATTGATGGGCAGGAGGGAGGGAAATGGTCAAGAATGATTTCCTTCAGAAGCAACCTGAAATGAAAACGCTAGATCGCTCGCACGCAGATATCTGCACCACGCAGGAAGGAGGGAAAGAGAAAATCCGCTGGGAATTTGTCTAACATGCTCGGCAGTGAGAACTTACACACACAAAAAAACCCCAGCAGAAATACAATAACGTGGCACCCATATCCACAGGCACCTCCCACAGCAGGGAACATGTTAGATGGTTTTTATTTTGAAAAGTTTATGGACACAGGCAGGGCAAGGTAATCTGTAGATATGAAA
>NW_007729823.1:22302-23170 GCF_000696425.1 Galeopterus variegatus | reverse complement strand
TAGGAATGTGGGAGTGGTGTGGAGGGGACAGAGAGGGACTGAAGTGGTCAGAGTCATTGACTTCTTAGGCCACACTCCCCCTTACAAGGCCTCCGTGATGTAGTCTGCACCTTGTTGCTCTAAAACAGTGGCAGGACCTGGCTCTGTTGTAGTTGGGCAGCAGAAGTGGAACTTCCAATACATGGAATTCTGACGTCCAGACAGAAGTCCAGGATCGCATGTTGCTTTCATGCTTGGAAATACAGTGTGTGGAAGGAGATGAGAAATCTGCTCAAAAACCCACCATATTCTTTCAGGAGCTATAGTAGAGTGGTGTATTTATGGCTTGGCTTCTTTTAAATATGGAAGTTTGGGATTAACAAACCCTATAAAATAGATTAGTGTGTAGAAGTTGTGTACAAACTACACATTCATCAACTGACTGGAATTCTGCCCTAAGCTGAACCAGAGTGTGTATAAACCCCTAATCTCCTGCACTCTACAATTATAATCTCAGTGTGCCACGATGTTGAATGGAGTGGTGCATAACATCTGTTTAAATGCTGCATAATAGAACTGTGGTGTAGTTTAGAATTTTAAATAGTAATTATAAATTTTTTTATTGAAACATAGGTGATTGTACATATTGAAANTGGTTTTTATTTTGAAAAGTTTATGGACACAGGCAGGGCAAGGTAATCTGTAGATATGAAACTGGGTTTGGTGCTTGCCTGTGGGAGATGGGGAAGCTCCCTAAATGTCACCTGGATGGTTCACAGGGAGGGAAGCCTGCGTGGAACCACCGCTTCTTTGATAAGTAATTGTTCTCTCTTTAAAAGGTACTTTGAAAGTTTCCAAGCGTTGAAGATCATGATGAATTAACACAAGA
>NW_007729823.1:18795-21007 GCF_000696425.1 Galeopterus variegatus | reverse complement strand
CAACAGCTTGCAGCGACGGCAGCTTGTAGCAACAGCCTCCAGCAGCAGTAGCGGCCTCCCTGTGGCCCCCTCAGGGGAGTCCCGGGGACAGGGGTCACTGTGGATCAGAACCACTCATCCTTTATACTTAAGTCCAATAATCCAGGAACATCTGGGTGCAAGTTAGACAACCCAGGAACACCTGGGTGCACATGTGCAATTACATCAGATGATTACCAAGGAACACCTGGGCGCATGTGCAAATTTACATCAGATGCTCGCCAAGATTCTGAACATCTGAGAGACCCTGACCATTTACTTTCACTTTTCCTACAATAAGTCATGAGATCATCACAGAAACCTAGTATAGGAACCACTGGGTCATTTTTGTGAGTGTGAAAGGGGAGGAGAAACTGACACCCACACCTTTGTGGGTCCCAGAGGCAAGCAACTCATGCACCAGCCTGTGTTTAGTAAACACCCACATGTCCATCATTGTCACCAGACACTGGGGGGGGCAGGGCTAGGGGGCGGGTTGAGGCTGGAAGTTTTAAAAAGTACACGTCAGTCACAGTTGGTGAGACGCCTACTGGGAGGTAAGCATAGTCAAGTGCACAGCACCAAGTCCTCAACGGTTTTATTTTTCAGTCTGTCCTTAGGAGATTAAATAGTCTGTTTCTTTGACAAAACAGCCATCAAGTGAGAGAGATAATTTTAGTTCAAGGTAACTTTAGTTCAAGAAAATACACAGGAAACATGATTCTCCTTAGGATGTGATCCAGGAGAAAACCAGGATCCTATATAATCATCTCCTTTTATGTTCCTTTTGAAAGGTAAGAGTCTACTAAATGTTCACAGTCCTCACAGACAGATTTGTTGCTATTCTCCTATNTGGGATTAACAAACCCTATAAAATAGATTAGTGTGTAGAAGTTGTGTACAAACTACACATTAATCAACTGACTGGAATTCTGCCCTAAGCTGAACCAGAGTGCGTATAAACCCCTAATCTCCTGTACTCTACAATTATAATCTCAACGTGCCACGATGTTGAATGTAGTGGTGCATAACATCTGTTTAAATGCTGCATAATAGAACTGTGGTGTAGTTTGGAATTTTAAATAGTAATTATAAATTTTTTTATTGAAACATAGGTGATTGTACATATTGAAACATATGTTGAGGGTACAGAGTTGAATATCAATACCTGTGTGAAATATGTATGCTCATATCAGGATAATTGGTTTATTCTACATTGTAAAATTTGAAGTGCCATGAATTTCATCCAAAGTGGTAACAATTCTCCAGTCAGCTTTTAATGAATATGAGTAGGTGAGAAGTATACGCCACTTTCAAAATACTTTAATTCAATTATTAGGTAAATAGGAGAAATACACACATTTTTTTAAAAATCACATAGATTCTTCAAATTTGGATCTTGTCAAGTCTGGACATCAATGAGCTATTTCAGTTTTTTGTCATTGCCTTTGTTGTTTTAGTCAATGATAGGGCATATCTGAAAACCTATGGCATTTCCTCAAATTTTTCATTCTTATTTTCCCTCCTAATTGTTACTATTACAGATATGCATTTGAGTCTTGGAGATTTACTATTTTTTTTCATAGCTCAAGCTGCAAAAAGTGCTTGGTGGTTGTGCTATCGAAGAACCTAGATAAGAAAATAACTCATTTGGCAGTGAGCACAAGAGAGAATAAAAGAGTCAGTGAATTATGAATCTGAAAGAACTCTCAGAGAGCATCACATTTAATGCACTCAATTTACAGATGAAGAAATACAGACCCATATGGACAGCTTACAGCAAGGGTCTCATGATTCCTGTAATGTTCTATGATATCATCTGTGTCGGGCTCTTTTACCTGGTCGGAATCCTGATGGATACACCAATTGTCGGGTTAGGGTCCACAGACCCTTCAAACCCATTGTACAGACTAGGTCATAGACCCCTCACATGCCCAGCTGGGTCACCAGACCCCTCATATGCAGGTTGTGAGCTAGGTAATTGGGAAAGATCCCGAGAGCCATTGGCAGAGTTGACAAGTTCATTCCAATACGAGCCCAGTCGCCAGCTTTCTCAGCAATAGCAGCAGCTTAAAACAGCCTTCAGCAGACCCAGCAGCAGGGGTGGTGGCCTCCTGGAGCATCCCAGGGGTGCTGGCAGCAACAGCTTGCAGCGACGGCAGCTTGTAGCAACAGCCTCCAGCAGCAGTAGCGG
>NW_007729823.1:15235-15667 GCF_000696425.1 Galeopterus variegatus | reverse complement strand
CACTGAGGGTTGCAATCCATTGCCGGACACGAAAAAAAACAAAAAGGAAAAAAAAAAAAAAAAGAAAATATTTTTGTATTATATCATTAGGTACTTTAAGTCTTGTGCAGACTTATGTAGAAAACTAATACAATATCCTCTGTGCATCATCTAAGATAAATAAAATCTTTTTTATCTAAGGCAGCATCATTTTTTCCACTTCCCTTTTCCCACTTACTGCATCCTGGGAAAAGCTGATGTTGGCCCTTCATGTGTCAATCAAGTTGCATAATATTTTTGAGTTGGTGTTTTCTTGCTTCTGCATATGTCATTGGCTACAATTATTTGACAGTTTCTTTTTGGCTTACGCAGATTAACAAAATTAAATTTCTTTAATTCACTTCACTTTTTTTTTGTCTTTTTTTTTTTTTTTTTCGTGTCCAGCAACGGATC
>NW_007729823.1:10879-14495 GCF_000696425.1 Galeopterus variegatus | reverse complement strand
CCCGTACCGGACCGGGACCGGCAACAGGATCGCAACCCTCAGCGTTGCTCCCACACCTCGCTCAGCCAGTGAGCGGGAACCGGTCTGTATGTGGGATCCAAACCGTTGGCGGGAGCACCACCGCACTCCCAAGCGGCGCACTGTAGCAGTGCGCCACCAGCCCGGCCCTAATGCACTTCACTTTTGCTGGTGTCACTATGTATGCAGCAATTGCAGAATTATGTTTTGTGCATCAATATAGGAGTGAAGTAGAAAAAAATGGAAACAGACTCAATGCAGAGATAACCTTAAATTTGTCAAAGAATAACAGTGAATTTCAAAAAATTATTAATATGGTGACCAGCATATACAACTTTTGTGTTCAATAATCAGGTGTAAAGTCTTATTCCTAAGAATAACTAAAATGATATTTCTTTGTTGTATGAAATGGGTTGTTTACCTGATGAAGCAACATAACAAATATCTCCAGAAAAACCAGCTTTACAGCTGACAGCAAACTCCTCAGGGCAAGGACTTTATATGTTTGGTACAATTATGCTTATTGTACATCACTGCTGTTTAAATATTTAATAACAGTTCCTCCCACACCTATTCCTGGTGAGTGTAGCCTTCCTGACTTGTCATGTCCGTAATCAAATATGTATTTCTACATTAATCATTTGAGGTGTGGTGCCACTTTTAACCTGGTTTCTCTGCGATGGTGCCATCATCTCCAGATTTGATACAGGCTCTGAGTGACTGGAATGTTGCTAATTAGCTATAACTCTCAAACAGTACTCTTTTTTTTTCCCTTTCTTTTTAAAATCTCCTCATTTTTAAAGACAGGTCATTTACAGATTTTCTCCCAAAGGTAAAGCAGTCACTTTTTTTGAAGTTACACTAGGACCTGGGCTTCATCATACAGGCTCTCTAACTAATCACGTGACTTTGGGCAGCTTTCTTTACCTCTCTGGAGGTCAGTTTGCTTATCTGTAAAAAGATCTTCCTGGGTGAATTGCAATTGTTTCCAGCCCCAAAGTTTTAGTATATTGCCTATTTCCAGATGTAACATTTGTGCTTATTTACTCAGAAGAAATGAATTAGTTCACTTTTTAATTTTTCTGGGGAATGAAAAAAAAAAAAAAAAAGTGCTACTAGTTAAATATTCAATCTGTTGTCCAATTTATTTCTTGAGGGGGAATTCACCCAATATTCATTACATAGAAGAAGAGAGCCATGGCAGCAAAGCTATGGGAATTCTAAGGACGTACATATAAAATAACCTAGGTATTTAACTATGTGAATTTTAAAAGAACAACAAAATTTAAAGTTATCAGACAGAGCAAAATCTCTTGGATCTGGGAGCCATAAGTCTACTAATTGAACTCTGTCCCTTGGGTTCTTTATCAGTGTAATGGGAATCTTATCTTTCTGTTTACAAGAGAATGAGAAATGAGATAAAGACATAAAGGTCCATTGCAGTCACAGGAGTTTCAGCTGGAAAGTTTCCTGTGTAAAGATACTGCTATAGTCTGGTGCTTCAGGTTTTCTAACAGTGGAGTCGCCTTCGTCCTCTTTTACTCACACTTTCTCTCCCAATCTCTATGGTGACTTTTGCCACAATTTCCTTATGCCTGGCCATGTTTGAAGCTACCACTTTTGCTCATGCAAAATAATTTTGTTGTCGTTGCAGCAACACTAATCAGCCCACAGAAGCATTTAATCTGTTATTTGTTTCCATCAACAGCTTCTTCCAAAGGCTCCAGGTTTATGTGCCAAAAATGAAGTAGTTAAGGCCTTGTGAAAATGCTGTGCAACTCCTTTTAGTTTTAGTCACCTTGTCTTCCTTTCTTATCTTGGTGTGTCCCATCTCCTGACATTTTGTTTATGCATGCTGAGGTTTCCAAGGGTGACTCGGGTGGACTGGAGAAGTCATTTGGCGCAGGAAAACATCAGGTTTATTTCTGCCTGTGTCCACTTTCACTTTCATGTAGTTTAGCAATCATTCAGGAGAGTGAACCCCAATTAGATTTTCAACAGAAACACCCAAAATTCTGATTCTACTAAATCTTTGGAGTTAGGTAACCTTCAACACCTAACAGCAACTACTGCACTTCCTATTACAATGACTTATGCCTATTTATTCTCACATTATGTATCAATGTGTGAACATACCCAGAAGCATAGAAGGCAGAGACACTATTTTTAAGGACAATATGTGTTATTTGTCCCTCCAAACACCTTTAAAAAATTTATACTTCTTCTAAGGAATTCCCAAATACTAATTTTGACTTTTCTATCATTGATTAGGATCACCTTGCTTAATCCAGTCTTCATTTTTGCATTATTAATACTTATATTTTTTACTGTTATGATCATTTCTCCACATTTTTCTCCCCATGACCGTGATTCTTAGAATCACACAACAGATCATTCATTCATTCATTCATTCATTCTGCAAACACTTTTTGAGTACCTACAATATGCCAAGCACCAGCCTAGAACTTGCTCATAAGTATGGAGAGCTGTCTATTTCTCCCTTCAATTCCATCAATGTTTGCTTCATATTTTTAGAACTCTAATGTTTACTGCATATATGTTTATAATTGTTATATCTTCTTGATGAATTAGTCCCTCTATCATTATATGATGTACTTCTTTGTCTCTTGTAACAGTTTTTGACTTAAAGTCTATTTTATCTAGCACTAATGTAGCCACCTCTGCTCTCTTTTGGTAACTGTTTGCATGGAATATCTTGTTCCATTCTTTCATTTTTGACCTTAAATTTAAAATGAGTCTCTTGTAGATAGCTTATAGTTAGATTCCAGGTTTTTTAATCCATTATGCCAGTTTATGTCTTTTGATTAGGGAATTTAATCCATTTATATTTAAAGCAATTGCTAATAGGGAAGGACTTGCTATTGCCATTTTATTTGTTTTTTTAATGAGCCTTATATCTTTTTGTTCCTCATTTTCTTCCTTCCTTCCTTTTTGTTTAGTTAATTTTTTTGTCATGACATGTTGATTCCTACAATGAGAATGACATAAACTGTTTGTGTTTTATGAAAAGATAACTCTTAAGATTACACATTCTTATACAAGAAAAAATAAACTTCAGAGCCAGAGAAACCATTAGAAACCCATGTATTGGACTAGGTGAAAGAAGGTAAGGGCTTGAACTAAGACAGAAACATCTATTCAAGAGATATTCAGGAGTTGCAGTTCTAAGACTCAGTGGCTTTTTGGAAGCATGGGCCAAGAATGTGAAGATGGAGGAGATATGGAATTGAGAAATAGATGAGTAGGTTCTAACAACTGTGATTTTAGGCAAGTTTTTTAGCCTTTCTGAACTTCAGTTTCCTCATCTATAAAATAGGATGGTTGTGAAGATGAAAAGAGATAACACATGTAAGTGTCTACTAGATAGTAGAAAACTAATAAGAGTTAGTTTCCTTTTTTCCCATACACCTATCACTGACTAAGGTATCTAGATTATTCTGCTTAGTGGATAGTGATGCTACTACCTGAAATAGAGAATGGGAAAAGCTCAAGACAATATTTTAAATCTTTGCATTTTTTAAAAAAAAAAAATTCCTTGGGCCGGCCCGGTGGCGCACTGGATAGTGCGCCGCTTGGG
>NW_007729823.1:0-10857 GCF_000696425.1 Galeopterus variegatus | reverse complement strand
AAAAAAAAAAAAAAAATTCCTGCACTTTCAGTAATAACACACATTAGGTAGCTTTTACATAAGGACCTGTTTGCATTTATGTTTCTCTCTCAGTCAAGTTACCCTAAAGTGTCCTGAAAGTATTATCTGATTCCCAGAATATTCCCCTTAAATTGGGCAGGGTGCAAGACCACTTTTAGCACACTGGTTGGCTCCAGGTTATCCAGTAAATGCGGAGCACAGTGATAATAATTTCTATTTCCTGGCTCCTGAGCCAATGCTTTGTCATCAACTCCAAGGCCTTTTAAAAATTCTGTGAGAATCTTCTCCTAATGGCTCTAATTTGACAGATTTACAGCCATGTAAATATATTTGTGCATTCATGATGAGAGTTTAAATGTTATGTTTAGAGATTATGAAAGGAAAATTGAAAAAGGAATTTCAAATAGCCTTTTATTTCCCTTTAAGGCCCTGACCTTTTTATAAAATGATATTTCTATAGGCTACAATTAAAATTGCTATCAATACTATAGAATGTAAGTTTTCATATAACTACCATTTTATGTGGACTATACATCTAGCTTAATGAATCATAATGTAGTCATTTTTAAAGAATGAAAAAGAACAATTTAAAAATGTATTCTCATAATATTGTTTTTAGAATAATCAGGATAATGTGTTTAACACTTGATAAATAACTCAGCAGTTGTGATCTATGCATCAGATTTTAAAAGATGATAATTATGTATCCATATATTCCATTTCGATAGGAGAAAAATGCTGGGCTTATAAAATGTGAAAGCTCAGAAATAGGGATGATTCAGGCCTCCAGCTGGAGAGTGATGTGAGCAGTTACTGCAGCCATAGCCTGGGCTCTTTGCTCTAAGTCACACCCACATTCCCATACAACCAAGAAATGGAATTTTCCACAGTCCTGCATTCGATTTATCATATTATATATTTTAAATTATTCTTAAGAAAAATAGAAGCCATAAAAATATCACGTACCAGCATCTAATTCTTTTCTCCTCTTCCTTTTGCTTTGATACATTTCCTGCATCTCATTCACCTTGTGAAGTAGCCAGATATGTCAGCAAAATGTCACCTCCCATAGAGAAAGTAACAACCACATTTTTTCTAGCACACAAAAAAATGATGAAATATGGATGGAATTCTTATTATAATTCATTCTTATGCACATAGAGATATTTTTGTTTAGCAAAATACTGGTCACTGGAAAGACACAACTGCTCACTGAGTGATGCCTCAATCTATTTTAACATGTGATATTGTATTATTCAGAGATTTGACTCAAGAGCAGCACAGGACTGCATTTCTAAGAGCTGACCCATGGTCATACACAGACACAGACAATCATTTTACCTAGTAAAGGCTTATCTCTTAAAAGGCCTGGCTCAGATGATAAGGTTGCCCCATGACGCCCTGACATAATTGAGGCAGGTGCCCATTTAGGTGACTGCTGACTTCTTGACTCATCTCTGCACTCCCAAGGCATACTGAACTCTGAAAAGTTACAGAAACCAGCATACCATTTTCTTCACCATCTGCACCTGCTACACTACCCTGGACACCTTCCCTCACCTTGTGCTGTCCTGACGAGCTGGAGTAGACTTCCTGCCTCCCGTTCCCACCAATGCCCTCCTTGTCCTAATTCCAAGGCTCCTTCAGAACTCAGCTTAGGCATTAACCCTTCTGGGAAGCTGCCTTGGAATCCAAGCTGAGCTGGGTCACTTTCTAAGCACTCCCTAGCAACCTCTGCAAACCTTGGTTATAATATTCTAGTCACCTGCCTGTCTTCCTTGTTGAACTGTGAGCTCTTTGAGTATAAAAACCATCTAAGTTGCCTTCTTGCTAAAAATACCTAGAATACTGCCTGTCATGAAAGCAGGACTCAGTAAACATGTATTGAATGAATAAGTGGACAAATGAATGAATGATTGCATGCTGGTCTGTAAATGGAATACTGATGTGTACACAGGAATGATAGCTGTTACCAACTTCCTTCCATGTGCTAGGCATGGTGTTTGGCTTTCAAGAAGCATTTGCTCCCCTAATCCTTTTACCAACCCTATGAGGTAAATCTTTATTTTCCCCATTCTATGGGTGAGAAATTAAAGCACCGAATATTAAAATGACTAAGATTGCACTACACAGACATTTCAACCTTAGATTTGTTGGGCCCTATGCACTCAGGCTATACTTAAAGTTATATGACAGCTAATCATAAAAATGTTTCAAAATTGTTCATGCTGAAAGAATAGCAATAAATCTGACTTTTACTATACTATTTGTACTAATAGAAAAAAGAAAAACAATTACCTATAATTCTTAACACAACTCTGTAAATATCTTGGTTTATTTTCTTCAGTCTTTTTTCTCTTTTTCAGTCTTTTTAAAAAATATATTGTTATTTCCTGTATATATATACTATTTTTCATAACACTATATTGTATTCATAACCAAATAGTTAATGGTGAGGTAATATTCCATGTGAGTTGATATATGTAGCTGATAACCTGCTATTGTGCATTTGTTTTTAGCAAAACTATAATGAAAATATTTGTGTATATAGGAAATTTTTTAAGTGAATTTTTCTTAGCTTTTCAAAAAGGGAATTTCAGAATGAATGCCACACTAATTATTGACCAGTAAAAGAATCAGGGGCCCAGATATTCAGCCCTCTTTCTGTTTGTAGAGCTACTGTTTGTAGGGAAGAAGATTAATTGTGATGAGGTCTCTGGGTTGACTCTCATTAACAAGGTAATTTGCCTTTGGGGAAATGCCCAGATCCAGCAACCCAGAGTACATTCTGAGGAAGAACTCAGAGTCTCTACCATATTATAATAGAGAATAAAATCTGGTGAAAATCAGCATCCGTCATGGCCACAAAAGCTCCTAGAGAAATCATCAAAAAGGGGCCACGTATGTCATGAAAGATTTGTGCAGAAGAGAGGGAGTAGTCCTAGAGCACAAGACTTGCCTACATTGTTTTGGTGGTCCTGGGGGATTTAATGCTGAAAATCCCACGAATTTATTTTTTAAAAAAAACCACCACCACTGGCACTGATGTCTGCTGTCTGGCATAGGTGACTCCAGAGCCATCTTGAAACATGTCAAGAGAGAAAAATGTTGCCTAGATGAGGATGGGGATCATTTTTATTTTTGTTTCTTATGTTCAACATTGCATGTCAAGCACTTAGCACAGTGCTTGGCACACAGTAGGTGCTGACTAAATATCTGTTGAACAAAGGCATTGGTTGAGTAGAAAGCATATAGTTTGGAATCAGAAAGATTTGTGTTTGAAATTTTTATCTATCACCTTCTGACCGTCTGGCCTTGGGCAGGTGACTTAACCTCTCACAGCTTTAGTTCCCGCATAGATAATGAGGACAAGATGATCTACCGCACCTGGTGACTTATACATTGCTTATGGATCAGTGTAGTGATCCATAAGAGGTAATCACATGGGGGGAAATCCAATGATTGCTAATGGATGAACAGTGCCTCGAGTAAGAGACATGAAATAGGTGACAAGATGGGGAAAGAAGTGTACAGGACAGGTAACCTTACTGAAAAGTAAGAGAGCAGCAGGAAAACTAGGAATAAGGTGTGGCAGGAACATACCAGAAATACAGTGGAAAGGGAAAGAACCAGCATTTCTAATTGTTCCATGGAATTCCTTACAAACCCAGTTAGTTATTTCCCACTTGCTGACATTTTAGTCCTGTCTTTGGGTTGGCTCATTTTTTCATATTAATTTCTTTTTTTACCCCTAGGTAGGTTATAATTATAGCTCACATAAATAAGAAACAGATTTTACTTCACGGATTTTGAAGTATTATCTTTTAGTAGATCCTTCCATTTTTTAGAACATGTGAAATTTATTTTGAAACTCTCATTTGGCTTCCAAAGCACTTCCTAGAAATCTTTTTAGAAGATTAATTTGGCATAAAATAGAAGTGACCATTTGATAGGAATCCTAGAATCCTAATTTGTTCCTTGCTTTAGACATAGTGTACTCCATTTAGGCTGTGTGTGTATGTCTGTGCACTCATGAACACACATGTATGTAATTCAGTAAAATACTGTTACATTTTGCAAATGCTGGATAAAGACTCTTAAAAACTGAAACTTAAAAAACAACAAAAATAACAACACTCCTAGGTCTCCCTATGCTGATCAGCTGAAAGACGCCTCCTTATTTTCCTGTCATTTCATACTCAAGGATCACCAGCAACACTGAGCCTCCTGTAGAGAGCATTTCATTCTGATCTTCCAAACACTCTTCCATCACTTAAACAGCACCTCTGATTTTATGAAGTCTGAACACTGATTAGAAAATCCCCTGTCTGCTTCCATGTAGACTTGCAAGTTCTTCATCATCAGGTCAAAAGTCTTTATGATACTATTAACTAAATAGTAGAATAATACTGCATAAAATATCATATAGCCATTTTCTGATAAACATACCTTTCCTTTCTTCTTTTGGAAAGAATATTTCCCAAAAGCAACCACAGATAATTTCTAAAAAAGAGTCTTATGGTCATGAAGTAAAACTATTTGTTTAATACGTGAACATGTCAGTTTTAGCAAATTACCTCAAAAGTTTGCATGCTTTTCTTTAATAACAGGCATTTTGCACTTCCTTCTTGATAGTGCTTCTTTTGCCCTTATCCACTCCTTAGTAAGACCACTTCCAAGTTTTTAATTGTAAGCAATTTACTTTGAGGGAGTCTAGTCCTGACTGATTACTTGCAGGATGAAACTAGAAATCCCAGCTAAGTTTCACCTGAAACATTCTATTCTGACCAAGTCATTTTTCCTTTTAGAAAATCTGGCGTGGGACTCTATCCCCTGGGCCAAGTTACACCTATGTTTTCCAACGTCCTTAATACTCTGCAGCAATCTACATGTTGCTTACTTAAAGGGCAGTAAACTTGAGGTGTACAATGGCTTTTAGCCAAAATGAGGAATAAAATTGAGTAATTTAAAATTCTTCCTGATTAAATGTGTTGTTGTGAGACTTGGGGACATAACACATTCCTTGAACTCCACCACCTGTCACCGCAACAGATGCACGGCCACACAATTGTCAGACTCAGCAGCCTCTCCAGGAGCTGTGTGATGTAGGATTTAATGCACAGAGCTCCACAACCTCTGGCAAAGCTGCTTCCAGCTCCCCAGTCCTAGCACTAAGGTTTGCAGTCAGTTTCAAACCATGGCTGAGACTCTTTATTTTTAAAATACTACTGAACAGTTCTATTTTCCCATTAGAAAACACTTGAAATACATGTTCTATCAATTTGGGGATGAACATAAGCTTAGGAAAACTGTTTATGATGGAAAACAAAGGGCTTGTTAAAAGGGCTGTATGGTGGGATAGTCCTGGCAGATGATTCCGGGAGGTTGAAGGAAACTGTGAGGTAGAAGTGTGTGAGTCCTGCGAAACTGGGGGAAGGTGAGCCTCTGAAGTCCTTGTCAGCAGGAGTTGTAATTGGAGTTCTCTTTTGGAGGATATGGGTAAAGAATTGAAGTGGCATCCAAGTGACAGGAAACCTGGATTCTAATCCTGGTTGTGCCTCAAAATGCCATCATGTGAGATAGGGCAAGACGCAGACCTGTGGCTCATGGTCTTTTCCATCGGGAGGTCTGTGGAGGTTAGATGTGATGGCACAGTGAGTTCTTGTGCATCTGTGATGAGCGTGCACACAGCTGATGTCTCTTCAAACACAGCCAGTTTTAACTCTGTCTTCTTTTACAACCTGTCCAAATGCTGTGGGAATATGGCTCCCAGCTTTTGATAGACAGGCTACTTTCACCTCGTGGACTTACACTGGGAATTGAGTAACCTGCTCCTTTGTTCCCTGTAAGCCATTTTGTTTCCTCTAGATTCAATTCTTTATGTCTTTACAGTAGCTCAATATTGACATTAACTTTTTAACATGTCTGACTTATTTTAACTACCAGGGACATTTGTTGCTGATGTTTCATTCTTCCCACCATGCTTTCAGGTCCATTTACTTATTAATGTATTCATTCAAAAAATATTAAGCATCTCCAATGTTCCAAGCCCTGAACAAGGCTGGGACTGGGGTTGCCAAGTGGACAAGAACTCAGTTCCCAGGAATATGTACAGCATGTGAATACTGCTCCGGTAGAGCAACAAGGTGTTTTGGAACCACAAAAGAGGTAGCTCTTTGCTCTGGTATGCTCCTAAAACAGATCTCAAATCTTCTGACCTTTAAACCTTTAAGTCTACTATAAACCAATAAGCCACATTCCCATCCTAACTCTTTACTTTCCATATTATTGAATGATTTCATATTCTGGTCACTGAAATATAGTCACTCACTTCTCTATCCTCCATGTAGTTTCTTCAGAAAATGGTATTTATATTTATTTCTCTTTCCTCAAATGCATATCACAAGGAAAATGTGAGGAAGCCGGGTACATTTTAAACCACGAAAATAAAAGTTATTCTCTAAGACATTGTACTAACTAGTAAAGACATAAAATTACAGATAAAAATATATGTAACCAATTATATTTAGAGTTGATTTACTCATACATATTTATGTTCTTAATGACCTACTTTGGAGGTATTTGAATGACTAATTAGCAAGCATAATTCTGAAGATGTGAAATTTGTTTAGCTAGATGTAAGGAGGTGAAGCACAAAAAGAAATCTGGATGGAGGTATAGCGAAGTATGGCAATTAAATATCATATTTTTCTGAAAAGAAGACGATCTCTTACTTAAGCAGTTTAACTGTAAAAATAGGAGAGCACTTAAATTGAAGGCTAACATATCTATTGATAGCTAAACACTGTAGAATTAGTTAGATCCAAGCAGCTTAGACAAAGTAAAAGTGAGAAAGAATTTTAAGATAGAAAATACAGGGCCTGTAATGGAAATTATACGGAAATTTGAAGCATATACACTGAAGACAACAATAGAATCATGCATTAGAAGGAATAATGCAATAAAAGCCATGGATGAGAAGGAAACTGGTCAGTGGTCTCAGGTGTTCTTTCTTCTAACCCAAGAATGCCCTCCATAATGCCCCCAGTACATCTGTTGAATTGTTAAACAGTTCTTCAACCTCTTCTGGAAACTTTCAGAGACAAGGAGCTTCCTTCTTTGCAAACTATGAGTGAGCAACTCTAATTACAAGAACCTTTTCCTAATACTCTAACCAAATTCACCTACCTATCCCATCTACCAAGTTCTATGCTCTGAAGCCACATGAAGTCCAGTCTTTCTTCATGATGACAGTCCTTTGCAAATATTTGAAGAAACTGGCTGTGGTCCTTCTAACTTTCTCATTTCAACCTAAGTGTCTTCCAGTTTTTAATCATTCTTTATAGGAGATTATTTCCATAATTTTAATATCTTGAACTTCAGTTTTAAATAGGGAGCCATCCACCCCAGATTTAGTCTGAGCACTGCCAAAATGGCAGGTGCACTCTTTATTGTGTTAAGCCAGCTAAGATTATATTTTCTATTGAGGTTTAGTTCTATCATGTTAATGTTTATACAGAGTTTAGTACCTCATTCCCAACCTTTCTGAGCTTGGGCATATCTATTCTGTTTATTTATTATTTTTACTTAATTCACAAACAGTAATTGAGCACCATACTATTTCAAGCACAATGCAGGGCCCCGAGGACAAAAGGTGAATAAGAGTCTGGCAGGAGGATTTTATGATGTTCTAATGGGAGTGACAGACACATTAAAAATAATTACAATATGATGTGTGATACTCATGTGAACTCAGTGCTCTCAGAACAGGGTAGGGAGCAAACTGCCTGGGAAAATGGGTAATGGTTAAGCATTCATTCATTCATTCATTCATTCAATAAATAAACATTTACTGAGAACTTTCTATGTGCAAAGTATATAACAGACACTCATTTGTATGATTATTAATTCCCTTCAGTAGCAGGTCTATATTTTTCTAGATTACCTATAGATTCTGGAATATACTTTTTCCCTTTCTTTGGAATTTACCACTTCCTCCCTTAGTTGAAATTTCTCCAAGACATGTGCAGCATTTTTGTGTTCACATATATAGTTTTTGGGAGTGCTCATTCATGATATTTTGGGATATGAAGACTTGAACTCAGAGTGGCAGGGTGGTTTTTTTATTAACTCTTAGTTATATAAGGCTTTTATTCCCTCCAACTCATGTTTGTTGTAATTTAAAAATAAAGTTCACTGATGGAGAAGATAAACACAAAATACCTGTGAGGAATTCAGTAATCAGACCTCAGTTCTGAATCCATCCCTCCTTTACTCGATGGATATTTATGAGTGCAAGCTTCATTCCAGATACTGAGCTTTGGACAGGCATTAATATTCGTTCACTCTGCCCTCCCTGCATCCCACTACTGCTGACCTGGTCCAGGTCCTCATCCTTTCTCCCCTGATCTTTTGCAACAGCCTCTTCACTCATCTCCCTGCCTCCAGTCTTGTCCCCCTTAAACCATCATTCACCAGGCCAAGTTCCCTGATATGAAAATCAGACTCCCCTTCTTAAAACCTTCATCTATCTGTCACCTACAGGATAAAACCTAAACTTCCTAACTGTTGGCAATGGGCTGCTTTGGTTTGGTTTCTCTGCCTCTCCAGTCTTCTCTCTTCCACTAATTTTTATTCAGCCACTACAATTATTTTAAGTTCCCTTCATTCTCCATGCTGTGTCTCCTCTCAGGGTCTGTAAAAGCTTTCCTGTATTGAACACCTGTTACGTGCCAAGTACTGAGTTGTGGCTGTAATACACATACCCTGTCTGGAATACCTTCCTTGTCCTCATTCCCTTCGCCTAGCTCCTAATCATTCTTCCAGACTAAGCTCATGCATCACCCCCTCTAGGAAGTGTTTATTAATAGCAACACACTGCCCACCCCATCCCTGCCCCAATAGCATAGACGGGAGCCCCTCCCTCTGCTTATCACACTGTTTATGTCTCTCATCCCCAGACTAACACTGTCCATTAGAAATATAATGTGAACCACATATATAATTTTAAATTTTCTAATACCCACAATCAAAAAGGAAACAGGCAGCTTAATTTTAACTGATTCTATTTAACCTAATATGTCCAGTATGTTATCATCATAACAATTAATCAATGTAAAAATTACTAATGAGATAGTTTACATTTTTTTGGTATTTAGTCTTTGAAATCTGTTGTGTGTTTTACACAGCACATCTCAAATGCTCAGTAGCCACATGTGACTTAGTGGCTACTGTATTCAGGTCTAGACAGTTCAGGTCTAGATTCCAACTCAGTGAGGACACAGACCATGTCTTGTGTCCCTGGCACTGAGCCCAGTGCCTGGCATGTAGTAGATAATAAATGTGGAAGTAAAAGAGTGGAAGGGAGCAACCTGCAAATCATCATGTATATGTAACAAGAATAATTTTTATTGAGGTGTTCTTTTTTGCATTTCCTTGTGTTCAATTACTCCCTATTCTGCAAAGGGCACTTTTGTTTCTAGAAGGTTAGGCTTGTTGCAACAGAAATACAAGGTGTAGAAAGGAATTCATGTTTATCTTTCTGACATCCAAAGCCAGGATTTGATTTTAAGAAAGAAAAGGGATTTGGGGGAGGGGGGAATTTTTAAAGCTCTCATTGATACATCAAAATTTACCGCCTAGAAGTATGCTAAAATTTGCTTGTAGTATCCAACATGTACAAAAAAGCCCTTGATCCTAAACTATCCCTAGTGAAAGTAAAAGGAATTTTGTGGTAGTATATGTAACTGTGTGTTTAATATATGTAGAATATAATAAAAAATGAACATAAGAAATATCACTATGCAAGGTGGTTGGATGACTTACATGAAACTGAGACCTGATCACCAGATCATGTAGTGTTTAGATAAAAGATGTTGTGCTACATAGTAAAAGACAAAGATCTTTTTGGTTTCGTTTTCTTTTTTTGCCGTTGGCTGGTAGGGGGATCTGAACACTTGCGCCTGATGTCAAAACAGTGCACTCTAACCAACTGAGCTAACTGGCCAGGCTTTTTTTAAAATTAAGCTTAGAAGTAATAGAGTACACTAAATACATTCTAGGTTTTGCCAATCTGTGGAAGAGGTTCTTTAACTTGTGGATTCTTTCTCCACCTTTAACCTCATTCAAAATATTCTAACACTCTGAAAAAAAAAATGTTGTAAGATAATAAACATAGGAGAATGCTACAGAGGAAGAGAAGGATTCGGTGGTTACTGAGAGAAGACAAAGGGCTGGTTTGTTGCTTCTTTAGATACCAGAAAAGATCACTGAGGCCAGGTGGGATGCGCACAGTAAAACAGGGCACCTGAACAAACAAGTATTGAATTTAGAGAATGCCAGCAAGTCTGTGCTGGGCTATGTTCCCAAGACAGACTCAGAACTTACCTGCCCTGCCAGGTATTTACTAATCTATCCATCTCTGAAAAGAGAACATTTTCTCCATGGCTGTATAGGGTGCCTGTTGAAAGCTCCAAATCTGATTTGTTTTTCTACATGAATAATTGGCACAGCACTAAGTTTGACTAATTATATTAAACAAATAATTTTTGATGGTGAAATGAACCCAGTATTCCCCAAAACTATTCAAATGGTCCCCTGTAAAAGAAACACTTCACAGACATTTCAGTGCACCTATAACTAAGGAAGTGGTGTCAGCTTCCAGATTCAGGCTGATGGCTCCTGTAGGGGAATGCAAACTCAAGGTGAATTAGAAGAAGTAATGTGAGATGCCATGTGTGAAATAAGAAACTGAACACTATTTAAATTCTTGGTTTTCTCTTAGCCTTCTAATCAGAAATGTAAAAGAGTGGTGCTTGGCATAGCATTCTGGACAAC
>NW_007729822.1:218666-220046 GCF_000696425.1 Galeopterus variegatus | reverse complement strand
GTTCAGTTTTGGGAGCTTGTGTGTGTCCAAAAATTTATCCATTTCCTCTAGATTTTCAAATCTGTTGACGTATAGTTGTTTATAGTAGTCACGAATGATTCCTTGTATTTCAGATGAATCAGTTGTAATATCGCCTTTTTCATTTCTAATTTTTGTTATTTGAAATTTCTCTCTTCTTTTTTTTGTTAGCCATGCTAATGGTTTGTCAATTTTGTTTATCTTTTCAAAAAACCAACTTTTTGATTCATTGATCTTTTGTATTGTTTTTTGGGTTTCAATTTCATTAAGTTCTGCTCTGATCTTAATGATTTCTTTCCGTCTGCTAACTTTAGGTTTGGATTGTTCTTGTCTTTCTAGTTCTTTAAGGTGAAGTGTTAGGTTGTTCGCTTTCCATCTTTCCATTCTTCTGAGGTGTGCATTTAATGCAATAAATTTCCCCCTTAGTACTGCTNCGCAGTGCGCCACCGGGCCGGCCCGAAAATGTACTTTTTTGTTTGCATGGAAGATCTTTTTCCATCTTTTCACTCTTAGTCTATGTGAGTCTTTATGGGTGAGGTGGGTCTCATGTAGGCAGCATATAGTTGGGTCCTCCTTTCTAATCCAGTCAACCAGTCTGTGTCTTTTTTTTTTTTTTTTTAAGATGACCGGTAAGGGGATGTCAACCCTTGGCTTGGTGCTGTCAGCACCACACTCAGCCAGTGAGCCAACCGGCCATCCCTATATAGGATCCGAACCCGCGGCCTTGGTGCTATCAGCACCGCACTCTACTGAGTGAGCCACAGGCCGGCCCAGTCTGTGTCTTTTGATTGGGGAATTTAAGGCTTTTACATTAAGAGTTGTTATTTAAAGGTGTTGATTTATTCCTAGTATTTTATTGGTTGTTTGGTTGTCTTAGGTGTCTTTTGTTCCTTGCTTTCTGCTTTGCTGTTTGTTTTCTGTGTTTGTTGGTTCCTTGGGTTGTAGATAGTGTTTTTCTTTGTTTATTTTCTTTTCGTGATTGTCATTTTTATTATACTAGTGGGTTTTGATTTTACTTGGGTTTTTATGGCAGTGGTAGTTATTTTTCAGGAACCACACCCAGTACTTCCTTGAGAATTTCTTGTAAGGGTGGTCGTGTGGTGGTGAACTCTCACAGTTTTTGTTTTTCTGACAAATATACTATTTGCCCTTCATTTCGGAAGGATAGCCTTGTAAGGTAGAGTATTCTTGGCTGTCAGTCTTTGTCTTTTAGTATTTTGAATATATCATCCCATTCCTTTCTAGCTTTTAGGGGTTGTGATGAAAATTCTGATGTTAGCCTGATTGGGGCTCCCTTATAGGTGATTTGATGCTTCTCTCTTGCACCTTTTAAGATTCTCTCTTTGTCTTTGAGTTTTGCCA
>NW_007729822.1:207371-217666 GCF_000696425.1 Galeopterus variegatus | reverse complement strand
GCTTCCTGGATCTGAAGATCTGTGATTTTTCCTATGCCTGGGAAGTTTTCTGCCAGTATTTTGTTGAATATGTTTTCAATACATTCTCCTTTTTCCTCCCCTTCTGGAATACGCATGACTCGGATATTTGAGCGCTTAAGGTTGTCTAATATCTCTCTCAGATTTTTTTCAATGACTTTGATTCTTTTTTCTTGTCTGCTTGTGTTATTTCATACAGCCCATCTTCAAGTTCAGAGGTTCTCTCTTCAACTTCCGCTAGCCTGCTGGTTAAACTCTCCATTGTGTTTTTTATTTCGCTGAATAACTTCTTCAGTTCGGCAAGTTCTGGTACATTCTTTTTTTTTGGACATTGATTTCCTTGTACATTTCCTCTTTCAGGTCCTGTATACTTTTCCTCATTTCTTCATGTTGTCCAGCTGAGTTTTCTTGTACTTCATTCAGTTTCTTTAGAATTATCACTCGAAATTCCTTGTCATTCATTTCAAGGGCTTCTTGTTCTATAGGATCTAGAGTTTGAGATTTATTAACTTTTGGTGGTGTACTTTCTTGGTTTTTTATATTTCTGGTATCTTTTTTTTGATGTTTATTCATTTTGGCAGGGGGTTTCACAGTGCACAGGTTTGACCCTGTTTGACTATCTAAGGTGTGGCTGTGTTTGTCAATTTGGTATGGCTACCTCTGTGACTGCTCAGTTGGCCTCTAGTGTCTTGTGTGTGTGGTTGCCTCGGGTCTTGGGCCTCTCCGGGGAGCCACCTTTCTGGTCAGCTTGGACTCTGCTGGGCTGCTGGATCACAGGGTGGTACCGCAGGGTGTGTGGTCTCTTTTGATCTTCCGCTTCCCATGTAGGACTTCTCCCTGTTCTGTGTGCTCTGGCCCTGGCTGCTGGATCATGCAGTGGTGGCTCCACAGGGTGTGTGTTTTCTGCCGAGTCTCCACCTCCCTAACTGGACGTCTCCCCGCTCTGTGCACACTAGGCGGGGCTGTTGGACCTCACAGAGGCGGCCTGCAGGGTGTGTGTTTTCTTTTTTTTTTTTTTCCTTTTCCTTTTTTTGTCTTTTTTCGTGTCCGGCAACGGATCGCAACCCTCAGTGTCGTGCCCGTACTGGACCGGGACCAGCAACGGGATCGCAACCCTCGGTGCTGCGCCCGCACCTCGCTCAGCCAGTGAGCGGGAACCGGTCTGTATGTGGGATCCGAACCCTCGGCGGGAGCGCTGCCGCACTCTCAAGCGGCGCACTGTAGCAGTGCGCCACCGGGCCGGCCCAGGGTGTGTGTTTTCTGCCGAGTCTCCACCTCCCTAAGCCAGACGCCTCCCCGCTCTGTGCACACTGGACTGGGCTGGGACGTGTCTTCTGAAACCCTCATCTATCAGCCGGGCCTTCAAGCCCCCACTCAGTACTGCCCCGCCCAGGAAGTCTTTCAGGTTTCTGCTCGGTGCAGAAGACCAGTCGTTCTGGGTGCCTTTTTAGCACTGTATAGGGCTTTCTCGGGACTTATCACCTTCCTCCTGGTATTGCAGTTATCTGTGTACTTGTCTTATCTCCCACACCAGAGCGTGAGCTCCTTGGGGGAGGAGCCCGCAGCACACAGTTCCTCTTTGAATCCCCCCGGTGCGGACCGACTCCGGCGCCCGCCCACAGTCAGCTCTCCGGCACTAACCCACCTCTTTGAGGCTTTACATGAATACACATGTATAGACCCAAAGTCCCCTGCATGCATGGGCCTCTTCCACTCTCATTTCATTACCCAATCAGCCCGTGATATTTGAAAAAAACTGTAAAAGAGATCAAGCCAAATACCAGCTCCTGGCTAATGCCATCTGTGGCTCACATACTCTGAAGCTGGCTGCCTCAACGAGCAATCCACCTGAGAACTGGTTCAAATGCAGTCAACCAGGCCACTCGGCACGGGCCTGTCATAACCGGTCCTCACTGCAAATGGCCAGGTCACTGGGGGACTGACTGTGCCACTTGCCAGAGAAGGAGTTGCCCAGTCCCCAACCTACAGCCTTTGGCTTCACAGCCATCCCTAGGAGGAGGATTGATGATGCCCAGGGCCTGAGGCCCCCATGGAGATCACCACTTGTGAGCCCACAGTAACTTGCCTCATAGCAGGTAAGCCAATCGCTTTTGTCATTGATACAGGGGCCATTTACTTTACCCTTCCTAAGTATGCAAGACAAACAACCCCATCCTCTATCATAGTAGCAGGGGTCATGGGATCAGAATACCACCCACAAGGTCTGGCCTGTGGCTCATTCGGGAGAGTGTGGTGCTGGTAACACCAAGGCCAAAGGTTCGGATCCCTATATAGGGATGGCTCGTTAGTTCACCTGGAAGAGCATGGTGCTGATGGCACCAAGTTAAGGGTTAAGATCCCCTTACTGGTCATCTTTAAAAAACAAAAAAAAGAATACCACCCATGGATTACTCAAGCCCTTTCCTGCACCCTACCTCTCACCCAATTCCCACAGAAATTCTTAATAATGCCTCAATGCCCAGCCCCCTTACTGGGATGGGGCATTCTTTTCAAATTCAAAGCTACTCTTACACTAAACATTTTTTTTTTTTTTAAAGATGACCGGTAAGGGGATCTTAACCCTTGACTTGGTGTTGTCAGCACCACGCTCACCCAGTGAGCGAACCAGCCATCCCTATATGGGATCCGAACCTGTGGCCTTAGTGTTATCAGCACTGCACTCTACCGAGTGAGCCATGGGCCAGCCCGAAACTAAGAATTCTTTTTTTTTTTTTTTTGTCCTTTTTGAGACTGGCCATACCGCGCTCAGCCAGTGAGCGCTGCAAGTGCACCAGTCATCCCTATATAGGATCCGAACCCGCGGCGGGAGCGCTTCTGCGCTCCCAGCACTGCACTCTCCCGAGTGCGCCACGGGCTTGGCCTCTTACCCTAAACATTTTAACTCCAGCTACAATACTCCTGTTACAGGCCGCACCCAGACCTGGCCCCTGGGGCTTCCACCTTCCCCTCCCCCTCAGACAAGGTTAATCCCTAGTATGGGACGCTTCTTCTCCCTCCATTGCTATGCACCATTCCCCTGTCCTTGTTAAACTGCAGAACCCTTCTTTGTTCCCTAATGTCCCACAGTACCCCATTGCTAACAAACATCTAATAGGCTTAAAACCCATCATAAACAAACTCCTTTCTTCTCTTCTCTCACGGCCTACCTGCTCGCCTTTTTTTTTTTTTTTCCTTTTTTGTCTTTTTTCATGCCCGGCAACGGATCACAACCCTCAGTGTCACACCCGTACCAGACCGGGACCGGCCACGGGATCGCAACCCTCAGTGTTGCCCCCGCACCTACCTGCTCGCTTTTTAATACATCCATCCATCCAGTTACAAAGCCTAGTGGCTCATACTGCTTAGTACAGGACTGATCCTGACACATGCCATTCCAACAACTTACTGGGACAGTACTACCTCAGGGGTTTTGGGATAGCCCCCACTTTCCAGCTAGCCCTTAGCTCAAGACATATCTGAACTTCCTCCAACCTCTAGCACTTTAATACAATATGTGGATGACCTCCTCCTTTGTAGCCCCTCCTATGAGGGTTCACAGGCCCACACTGTTGCTCTCTTTAATTTATTGGCCTCTAGGGGATATTGCGTGTCCCCCAACAAGGCCCCAATTTTTCTCCTTCAGTTCAAGAGTCTAATTTCTGAATTCCCTTCTTCTACCACAAAAGGTGAAATCTTTTCTTTCTTGGGGCTCGCAGGGTATCTTCGCCTATGGATTGCTAACTTTGGTGTGCTAGCAAAGCCACTTTATGGGGCAGCCAAAGGGGACCCTGCCATTCCTTTAGATCCCACAAAGCTCATTCATTCTCCCTACCAGCGATTAAAAGCCACTCTCCTTGCAGCCCCAGCTCTATCTCTCTCAAACCTATCTCTTCCTTTTATCCTATATGTCACCAAAACCCAAAGATTCACAGTTGGGGTTTTGGGACAAAAGGCAGAAGATATTTTCTCCCCGGTTGCATATTTCTCTAAACAACTAGACACCACAGCTCAAGAATGGGCCCCTGGTCACAGGCCTTGACAGCAGCCACCCTTTTAGCACAAGAAAGCTCTAAACTAACTTTTAAATGACAAAGAGTCAAGACCTTGTCAGCCATGAGGCCAAGTCAATTCTCTCCCTTTCCCACCTACAACTTATTCACCTTACTTTCACTGAAAACTCCCAGTTCTCCTTTAACCCTTGCTCTCCCTTAAAATCCAGCCACTCTCATTCCACAATACTCATGACACTTAGAACACAATTGCATGGAGGATTTAGACCTCTTTCTCAATCCCTTTCCACACATCTCCGTGCATCCCGCTATATGGTTCATAGATGGGAGCACCACCTCCATGCCCGCCCCCTGGGCAGGTTATGCCATAGTAAATCAAACACAAGCTATTTTGGCTGCACAACTCCCAAAGAAGGTTCGGGTTATACACAGCAGAGGACACCAAACCTCCAATGACCCCATAGCCCAGGGAAACAAACTGGCAGATCTAATCGCAAAACAGGCTACTCAATCACCAGTCCCCCACTCTTCCTCTCCTGCTCAGGTCCTTCTCATGGCCCCTATGCCCTTATCTCAATATACACTCCAAGAAATACAACACCTCCAACAGTTGGGGGCACACAGAAAGGACAACTGGTATACTCTCTCCGGTTGCTATGTCCTCCCTACCACACAAGCTTAGCAAATCCTTTTAGATTTCCATAATTCAGTTCATATAGGCTATGAACTCCTACTATGCCTTCTTCAGTCCTTATATTACTCTCCCACAAAAGGACACACTATCTTCTAACCTTAGTAGATACCTTTTCAGGTTGGGTTGAGTCTTTTCCTTGCACTTCAGAGGATGCTACAGCAGTAACACATGCTCTTACCTCAGAAATCATCCCTCATTTTGGCCTCCCCACCAGTCACTCACTCGCTTACGGGCTGCCCCCCACAAACCCACAGGCCTTAGCCCCCCTCAAACTTATGTACGGTAGGCCCTTCACTCTCACACCTCTCCCTTCCAGCTCATCGTCTTTAGGCCAGTATCTCCTTACTCTTTCATTCATTAGGGATCTTCTTTGGGAACAGGCTGTCTATTACCTCATCCTTTCCCCACCACCCTTTCAGACTTTAAACTAAGCCCAGGACAGCAAATATATATTAAAACCCGAATCCCAAAGCCCCTCTCACCATGCTGGGAACAGCCTTATACAGTACTTCTCGCCACCCCCACAGCAGTAAAAGTACTAAGAAAGGCCCCTTGGGGGCCAGCTCCGTGGCGCACTTTGGAGAGTGCGGCACTGGGAGCGCAGCAACGCTCCCACCGTGGGTTCAGATCCTATATAGGACTGGCTGGTGCGCGAGCGCGGTGTGGGCGACACCAAGCCAAGGGTTGCGATCCCCTTGCCAGTCTCAAGAAAATCAAAAAAACCCAAAAAAGAAAAAAACCTCATTTTTAGGGCCAGCCCATGGCTCACTCGGGAGAGTGTGGTGCTGACAACACCAAGTCAAGGGTTAAGATCCCCTTACCGGTCATCTTTAAAAATAAATAAATAAATAAATAAAGGCCCCTTGGTATCACTTATTGTTGGTAAAACTAGCACCTGAGACTTTACCCAAAGAATCTGTTAACACCAAGCCAGAGGGGTCCTTCTACTCAACCCCCAACCCTCCTTACACTTCGTCCATTTTAGGACCCACAAAACTAAATGTCTCCAGGACCTTCGCTCTTCCCCCAATCCCCGAAGGATGATCTTTCCCCCGGTGATTATTCTCTCACTCTTGCAGTCTCACTTCACGTCCTTTGCACAAGAGCTACTATTATACTATCTGTTCTACGACTTGCTACAGGATTGGCAGCAGCTGTCCCAGAGCAGTGTAACATTACAGGAAGGTTTCTCCTGGCACTCCTTTACCTCCTATCAGTAGGATGCTTCTTAGCAATGTCATTGTGACAATATGCCCTTTAAATTCTTTTGGCTCCCTAACCCTTTGCATCCTTCTTGTGTTTTTCCTCCTATCTCAATGCCACCCCCTTACCTGGAACATGGAGGTCCCAGGTCCGCAGGGATG
This sequence comes from Galeopterus variegatus, assembly GCF_000696425.1. NCBI lineage: Eukaryota > Metazoa > Chordata > Mammalia > Dermoptera > Cynocephalidae > Galeopterus > Galeopterus variegatus. The sequence goes on along the minus strand of NW_007729822.1, from coordinate 211,580 downwards.
ACGCAGTCCTCAGCAAATCAGCCTGGTCCCCGAGTGACTCATCTGTCTCCCACTTCGCGAGTAACTTTTTGTGGTCACCCCCCTCCCTGTCGATGCAGACATTTCCACAAACGTCTCTTCACTTTCCTTTAATCTCACCTCAGTGGGGACTGTCAGCATTGTGCGGGGCCTGCCCACACTCTGCCTGACTAACACCAAATGCTACCACTCACTTACCCCCTCCTCATCCACGCCCTAAAACTGGAAATATTTCCTTTATAAAACTACATTATCCTTTTGCCTGCCCCCCAACATGATTTCTTGCATATTCTTTGGCTCATCCCTGACATCACCCTCCAGAGGGATGGAGAAATGGTGATGGGACTGGGACTAACTTCGCCCTCCCCCCCCAGGAAGTGCCCCTGCTCCCGTAGGGCACTAATTGTACCTTTTAATTGGGACAGGGATCCTTCCTACAACTGGAACTGGCATAGTGGGCCCTGCCACTGCCTCTCAATTCTATCAAAAACTGTCAGAAGAACTAAGCATAAATAGCATCTCCTCCCTCCTCAGTCACAACAGTAGACAGTCGCTTTACAGAACCGTCGGGCCCTTTACTTCCTTACAGCCTGAGAAGGAAGGCACCTGTCTCTTTTTAGGGGGGGAATGCTGTTATTATGTAAATGAGTCTGGGGTGATCCAAGACAACTTAAACCATTTAACTGAACCCTTGGATACCCTGGCTTATGTCCCTACTAGGACCCCTAACTTTGTTGGGACTCATCCTGCTTTTTGGTCCCTGTCGTTTTGGTGTTTCTCTAATTTCTTTCAGGAACGTATGCAGGCTTTCACCAACCAAAAGGTTGCCGAGTTGTTCCTGCAAGGAGGATATCAGCCCCTCAGAATCAGCAACCCTTCCCTGGAGGAATACAGCCTCCCCACATGAAACCAATACCCCACCACCTAAGTCTTTTATTTTTTTCATATCTTCGCCCTTCTGCAGCAGGAAGTAGCTTCAGAAGAATGAGACCTCCGCCCTTTTTCCCTATACTTAAAAGGCAGGAATAACAGATCTGCAACATAACCAGTGCCACTTTAGACAAGCCCAAGTACAAAATGGCACCGCCCACCTCCTCCCCTCCCCGCTTCCCTTTAGGAGAAGACTCCTGACTTAAACAGAAACCCCTTTTGCTTCTGCAAGGAGGCAGTTCTCCACCCCGATCCACATTAGTATAACGATCCTCGATGGTACCAGTCAGCCCTTGGCACATTATATAAGCTCTACCACCCCCACACCTGGTGCTGTCCCCTTTTCAGGGCAGTCCTGGGCTGCCTGCCACTCTGAGCACAGCCCAACCGATTTTCTTCCGTTAATAAAGCTTGAACGGTACCCAGCATCTCAGCTCACTTTCTTTCAGCATTCTGTATATATTTTGAAGATACAGCTATCACGTTTTGTGGAATTAGATGGGGATGTAAAATAAAGAGTGAAGATAAGGCTGCCTCTGAGATTTCTGGAAGGATACAGTTGACACCTACTGAGATGGGAAAGATACAGAGGGTATTGATGTGTATGTTGCAGGGGAGGTTGGAAGTGGAATAAACATAAGTTTTGAACCTGCAAGGAATGAGATAGCTATTGCACATTTGAGATGCCATGTAAACAGTAGGATATACAAGTTTGGCCCTTTGGGAGTGAGGTCAGGTCTGGAGATATGAATTTGGGAGTCATCCACGCACAGATAGTATTTAAAGTTACAGGAGATGAGATCACCTGGGGAATAAATGTAGTTAGAGGAGAGGTCCAAAGGACTGAATACTAGGCCATTCAAGTTTACAGATTACAGAGATGAGAAAGCAGCAGCAAAGAAGATAGAAAAGAAATGGCCAGTGAAAAGTGGGAGAACCAGAAGAGTGTGGTGCCCTGTGAAGTAAGAGAAAGTGTTTCTAAGAGAATGGAGTTAATAACTGGGTCAAATGCTGTTGATAGGTCTAGTAAAATAAATACAATATGAGTTTACCATTGGATTTAAGAACATAGAGGCTATTGGCTGACCTTCATATGAGCAGTTTTGGGGGGTAATACAGGAAAGAGCCTGATTTGGAACAGGCTTAAAGAGAAATAGGAGGGGAATTAGAGAAGAGTATAGAAAACTCTTGCCAGGTGTTTTGCCATAAAGGGGAGCAGAGAAATGGACAGTAGCTGGTGGAGGATATGGGAATCAAGAGTTTGTTAAACTTGGGAAAAATTACACCATGTTTGAATGCTGATGAGGATGATTTCAATAAAGATTGAAAAGTTCATGAAGGAAGAGCAATATATCCCCCAAGATTCAGACTCATGTCTGCTGCTGTCCTGGCATGGATGTCCCTGACATACCTGAAATGCAACATATTCAAAACGGAAATCATCTCCCTTCTAAATCTGATCCTTTTCCTATAGTTTCTATCTCATTTGGCAAAAATTCCATCCATTTAATTACCCCTGTTAGAAAACTGGCATATAGTAGTGACAGCATGGTGAATAACATTCACAATTTCATTATGCGTGAAGTGAAGCAATGGATGACACTGAGAGCTGTGAGCACCAAGGAAAGGGCTATGACCAGACTTGAAGATAAAATAAGAGAAAGGTGAAGAGATATCGGTCAGATCAACATCAAGTTGAAGCAATTCTACATCCTACATATCTTTCAAATTTGTCTCCGCATTCCACACCTATTACACTGCTCCAGTTCGGGCCTTCATCATCTCTGGCCTGTGTTATTTCAATAGCCTTATGAGTTTTCCTCTGACCTTGACTCGGACTGAAGAAGCAAACAAAATGCAAATCTCCATTTTATCACTCACCAGCTTAAAACCTTTCAAGGAGTCCCTTGAACAAAGGCAATGTCTCGGCCTGCCTCTTAAGTTTTATGCCTCACCTCTCTCAGTCTCAGCATTTGTAACCCTCCCACACCAAGTTTCTTATCTATGTTGTGGTTCCCTTTGGAATGGTGCCTTTCTTCTCTTCTGGGTAAGTTCTACTCATCTTCTACGGGAGGGCTTAGGGGTTACTTATGTAGGGAAACCTTTTCTCAAGTACGAACCTCCCCAAGACTGGGAAGGGGACCTTTGTGTTTCTGCCATTCATCCCTCACCAACCCCCAACAGCAGGGACCACATCAATAAATGTTAGTCTAATAGATCCAGTTCAAGGTTACCCAGCTGATAAGCAACTGAGTGAGAATTTAGCGTTCTGACGCCCGCAGGCGTTACATTCAAATGTAAAGTATTCAAATATCCTTACTCCAGCAGTGTCCTTTGCAGTGTGCAAAACATTCTGAAGAAGCTACTATGTCCTGGGGCAGAAAGGAAATGTTTATAAACCCGGAAGCTAGAAAGGCGCTTAATCATCACATAGAGGTAACAGGCACTTGGAGTAAGCCAAATGCAAGCAAGAGCCTGCTCTCTAGAGCAACCCTGCCCGGCACCGGCAGGCGACTCCCCACATTCTGCTTCGCACCGCGTTCGCCCGCCTCGAAAACTACAAATCCCAGCATGCCTCGCACTCAGTGAGTGGCAGCAGGCACGGCATGCCGGGACACGTAGTCCCGTTCTAGCTCAGGAAAAGCCCAGAACGCCCCGTGATGTTAGGAGGGCTCAGGAAAGTAGTCAGAACCGCTCTCGGCTCAAGTGAAATCTTCCTCCAGAGAGCCGACCCTGGTGTCCTTGGTGACCCGGTTTCTATTCCAAACAGGCCCCACCCCGCAGACAGGCGGACCTATGGTGTGCAATGAGTTGCCTCTCGCGTGCATCTTTCACGGTTAAAAGAGTACTGGGGGCAAGAATAGCCTTCCACCCTCGAGGCGCGGGCTTGTTAGAATAGTGGTACGTACACAGGCCGCTGCTTCCCCAGCAGCGACGGTGAGGACGTGGCAACACTGCCTTGGACCGCTACTTTCCTTTCCTCCGCCCGTCGGGTTAGATGCGCGGGAGGCGCAAAGGCTCCTGGGAACGCGCATGCGCCCACTGCGGCGGGGAGTACACCTCCAACGTCCGTGGTCGCCGGGGGTGTTGGGTGTCGGCAGCGGCGCTTTGCGGCCGGTCGTGCGGGGCTGGCGCGGGCGGGCGCGGTGGCCGTGGCGCGCACAGGTGATTGACTGGCCACCTGCCTGAGGGAGCGCCTGGTCTCTATCGCTGGCAGGTGGCTGAGCCCTTTCAGGCGGCGGTGGAGGCGGCGGCGGCGGC